>NC_054548.1:16936273-17151273 GCF_017654505.1 Polyodon spathula | reverse complement strand
AGGTTGGGTATACCTTTTTACATACAGATTCTCCAGTTTGAAGAGCTCTTACCTCTTTAGGCTTGCAGATTCCACATTATTAAATCTATATTTTAATAATATATCAGTAACATGACCTACATTCACTGTACAGAAATATGCACATTTATGTAGGTTTGGCATATGCACAAACAATGCTTCAAACTGAGCTAATTGGAATGGTTATGGAATTTTAATTTAATCTTCATTTGTAATGGGTATTTAGAGTACTTTATTTAGTAAAATAGTTCTGAACTGTGACCACATGACATGAATCAACCCATGTCCAAGTAATTAAACACTAAGGAAGGGGGATCAATACTGATAACTTCAGTGTTAATCAACAAATCGATATGTAGCATTGATTTGAGCATTTTCGGGGGGGGGGGGGGGGGGGGGTGGGGATTAATAAACTTAAGGAAAAGGTCAAGATCTGTTTTTATTGTCCTGGGTGGTCTAAGGAGGTAGAAGGGTGATGTAAGAAGTGCGAGATATGTTTTATCATCTTTTAAATCAGTAGAACCAAAGCCTAGAACACCAATGCGCCCTATTCAAGCCCAATTCCCTTTTGAGATGATGGGTATCGATATTGTAGGCTACCTTCCCATTTCAACCAGTGGCAAAAAGTATATAATAGTTATGTTGGATTATTTTACTAAATGGGCTGAGGCTTTCGCTCTTTCAGATCAAGAAGCTTTTACAGTGGCCAGAATGAGTCTGCCTTATTTAAGGAGGTCTGCAGACTTTTGAAGATTAAAGTCCCATAGTACACCTTACCACCCCCAGTCAGATGGTTTAGTGGAAAGGCTGAAACATACATTGACAACTATAATAATTGGTCATATTTATCAGAGAAGTGATACTGTGGTTGTATTATTGTTATTGAAGTGTGTTT
Organism: Polyodon spathula; assembly: GCF_017654505.1. Classification (NCBI taxonomy): domain Eukaryota; kingdom Metazoa; phylum Chordata; class Actinopteri; order Acipenseriformes; family Polyodontidae; genus Polyodon; species Polyodon spathula. The sequence continues at coordinate 17,150,360 of NC_054548.1, read as the reverse complement.
GTAATAAATGTTACCCAATAATTGTTCTGTTTGTTTTAATGTGTATGTATGTGGATGAATGACTGTTAGAAATAGGGGCTAATTTTATAAAGTGGGGTGGGTTTATTTAATTGGTCTGTGGGTGGTGTGTGCTGGCTGTTCCTGGTTTCTGGTGGGGTGATTGGCACAGCCTGATTGTGGTCCTTGCCTGCTTTATTTTACTGTGTGTTTTATTTCCTTTGGGTGTTTTATTTCACTGTGTGGTTCTTAAGAATTTTGTTTGCAATGTTTTTATTTATTTGTGTTATTTGGTGTTCGGTTCAATTTCTGCACATTTAGGTGGGAGGCACTCTTGGTCTGGGCTGGGTGCAATACAGGTAGTATACACTTTTGCTTTTTTTTTGTTATTGTTCATAACCTCTTATGACGTATCCCTAAACTAAAGTGTTCCCGATTTAATGACCCTGTTAATAAAATAAAAATTGACAATAGTCTACTTCATGGATTATCATTCCACTTTCTTTTGAATTATATATTCAGTAAGATATGCTATTTATCAACACACATTACTGGTTTTTCAAAATGTTTTATTAAGGAATTAGCTTCCCATTATTTAGAATATATATCTTTGTACTCTTTGGAGCTGCTAAAAACAGTAAGATGAATCTCAAGAAATGCACAGTAATTGCTTTCTGTGGATAAGACCGGCATCATCATTTTGCAATATATCTTGTGATCCAGGAGAGAACAGATTAAATTAATAAACATTTTTTATGAAGAGCTTAGTAAAATAACAAGAAAGAGGAGGTATGTTATGTAGCGGGGACTAACTGTGTTGTTGCTGTCAGTTTTGATAAAAGAATATCAATGATTCACCTTCAAAGCTGAAAGGGAGACGAATAAGCGATGATAGCTAGGATAAATGAGGAGCCAATGCAGTTGGACAAACACTCAGCCTGAGAGGGCTGCAGAATCCTATCAGTATTCATCCCACAGTTCTCATTTTAGCAGCAGCATGCTGAAGGCTCTTGTAAAGGGCTATTGATGCAGCATAGACCATGTTGCAGTACCTGCAGTATATTGTTTTATGGATTATAATTGTGATGCTTTTGATGTGATTTCCGATAAAACTGTCCACAAAGTATAACTCACCTTAAGGGGTTCATCTGGTCTGTGTAATAATCAAATGCCTCCAGCGACCTGCAGTTTCATTGTTACCTATTTAAAGGGTTTCTCAAAAAAAAAAAAGTTATATCCCATTCAGCAGATGTAATACCCATTATGGGGTCTTCAACATCATTCTAAACTAGTTGGTGACTATTAAATCTCATGGACTTCAAAATGACAAATGGGTTTAATCTAGTGAGCTCCATAAGAAGGAGTAACCAAATTATTGTGACCCCTGCTCCACACCTATAATAATTCCCTCAACTTTAAGAGGATTTCACTTTTCTTGATGTCCATTTTTAGTAGAGTTTCAAGAAACAAAAACAAAAACAAAAAGTTATAATTAGGTTCCATTCCATAGGTTTTGACCTTGTAGTGCAAAAAGTATATTTGTATTTGGACTAGTTGAAGTTGTAATAATAAAATACCTTATTTGAATTCAAGTCATGCAGAACCCACCTTGATTGAAATAATCAGACTAGACAACGTTTCTTGTGAATATAAAGAAACAGTTTTATTAGAAATAAAACTAAAAGAAAAAATTAAGGTGCAACAACTAAACTAAAATAATACAGAAAGGAAGAATTAACTCTGTGGTGTAGTCAAGGGTATATGCAGGTAAACAGCATTTACCTACTTTGAACCTGGGCATTATATCATTTACCCACTTCAAATGTAAGGGATACAGAGTTTACTCACTTCTACTCTCCTGTGATGTGTTGTAAAGGAGCGGGCCAGAAATGGCCACCCCAGTTCCATATACAACTGGCTCGCTCCGCTCACACTCTCTGGATGTTCTTGTGGGTGAGACTGACAGCTGAGACCTCAGTCAGAACTGTGGCGCGAGCAGGGGGGCGTGGCCACTGGACTGCATGTTCTTTGTGTGTGTGTTATGTGATTAGTTGTTTATGTTCTGTTAATGTTTGTTGTTAGGTCGCTGGACCTGCATGGCGGTGCTAGTAACCTTCATCATAGCTTTAAACGCAGAATGATAATTGCCTTATAAAACCCACATCAATTTGTATAAATCACTGTGATGAAGTGCCCGCTCCTGTGTGTATTTTCTGTTATATGTGCGTGTAGTGTGTTAAATGTTGGTGTACAGTCACTGGTACACGGGATATAAACGGGTCTGTGTAACACGAGTGTTTAAAATGTATATTTGTATTTAGGCACGAGGATTGCACAGCACTTCATGTGCAAGTAAAATGTAATATGTGAGCACAGGGAATTGCACTTTATTAATTCACGTGCAGTTGTACCACGACTCCAATTGAATTATTGATTAGAGGTTGAGTCTCGGTACAGCTGCATAAAAGCAGCATGTTTTCACATACTCAGGGTTGTGTGTTCGGTGAGTGGAGAACAGGATTGGAGACAGAGGTAATTGTAATAATTGTAAGAAAAATAGAAGCTCACCATGTCTGAGTGTGTAGTCCATTTTGTTTGTCTATTTATTTTGGCGAAAGTGCCATGTCCTGTATTTTTGTTTGTTACAACCTTTTTATTTTCTGTTCTATTTATTTATTAAATGCTGAGCGAATGCTTTCGCTCAGCTCCACCAAACTCCACCTCTCTCTGTCGTTTTATTTCCTGCTTCTGGTCTGACGTCACCTAATCTGTCCATCTATGTGACAGACATACAAACAAATTCTAGTGTTCATTAACTGAAAGCATGAATTCAAAGCAATAGTACTTTTCTTACATGCTACCTAAAACAAAACATTAATTTTACTTTAAGGTCTGCTTATTCTCAATATCATAAGAGGATTAAAACACTTCTTGTTGAATACTTATCAGACTTTTACTGCCTCCTCCAGCTGATCTCTGTCTTCAACAATACAGACACTCAAGGGCTCTCCTGCTGGCAAGGACAGGTCCAGGTTCCAGGGTCTACCTTGCTAGCACTTTGTTTCCACTTCAGGGTATGAAACAAATGTCTTTGCAAAGATCAAGAGTCATTAACTATTTCTTCTGGTTATGTCTGGGATATTTCACTCCAAAACTCTAGCACTGCTAGCTCAATACATTTAATATATTTCAATTTATGTCAACTTCAAATGTTCATCCAACTCCTTCTCTGGTGATCAATCGAGGCTAAGTTAGAAATTTGATTACAAATACTTTTAGGATTTTAGATGTCTTCCAGTCCAAATGTTCCAGTTGGTCGCAGGCTGGATCTTTAGCTTGTTCATAGACTTGTTTGTGTATCCAGAACCTTGGCTTTTGTGTTAAGAGCCCTGTTTAAGTGTCGCGCTGATGCTTTTGTAATCTTCTCTTTACCCCTGTGATTGGGTAGTTCAGTTATTTTGGGCTGTGCCTGAGTCCATGTGGAGTATTTCCCATTGGTTGTTCTCATTCCGATGCGGCCCCTTGTTCTAAATTGGTCTGCTAATCCGTCCCCTGTTGGCTGGATTTTTGAGAACTGTCTGGTTTGAGGCACCAAAGGAGTCATTCAGAGATCGTGAAGATAAGCCATTTGTCCAGTATTTAAAAGCATTCTTTTAAATACTGGACAAATGTTAGTGGGGGAGTTTTTCACCAGAAACCAAGTAGACACAGAGATTGGCTTAAAATCCCCCTCTATCTATTTCAATTATGTTACTTTCATACACAGAATGATATTATGACCCACTCTGACGCTACAGTCTATAAGACTCTAAAGTCAGCCATGGTTGTTCTGAGGAGACTCAAGGGAGAACTTAAAACTAATGGAAGAAGGATAAGTGAAATGCAGATTTACACTATACACTATACAAAGTACAGAAATAAATTAGGAGCTTAACCACTTCACTGCTATTTTGACAGATTGGCTCTTTAATGAAAAGCAATCTTCCATTGCACATCACATTACTGTGTTACGGTACATGAAGGGATGTAAATCAGGTGTTCTGCATTTTAGCACTTTAGAGATCTATGAATGGTCCTGAACTTGCTCCATTTAAGTGTTGATCTGAATGTGGTCTCACTCTGCGGATCTGAACTGAAGTGGACCATTTTATATTAAAATCCAAGACCTTGTATGACCCTTTCTTCTGTTTTGAGGAAAGACCAAAGCACTTGTCATATAATACCTATAACTGGATGACCAGACAACTTTTATCTCCTTTTTCAACCGATGCACTATGAAGTTACTGCTTACATATTTTGCATCACCTAGAATTTTAGGATTGAAACATAATAAACATAATTTAGATATTTTTTATTTAACATCATGTAATCAAAGAAACTACAAAATTATATTGCAAAAGTTTACTGGAAGCCATAATAGATTTTAAAAAAAATTCAAAAGTTTTAAATTTTTGTCAGTTTTTCTTTAAGTGTATGGAAAACTACAAAGCACTATATAATTCAATATGTTAACGTATTATAATTCAGCAGGTTTAATTCGACCGTTATGAAGCAAAATGAGTTAATTCTATATGATAATGCAAAACCTTTGGCCATAGCTGTATGTATTTAATGAAATACAGTTTTACAATTACTTTTTTTTTTTTAGTGAGTTAAATGTTTGCTGTGTTTGGGAGGGCTGTCTTCAAGTTTTGTCCTAGAGGAATTAAACACATATGACATGTGTTTACTGATTTACAGTGATTTGATGCTGTTGTGCCTTGACAAGATTTGTTTGAGCGAAATTTAGAAACAAACAATTTAAGAATGCTGATGAGACAGTAAAAATGTCAGCGCCCCAGGTGAGAGGAAAATATTCTTCTAATTGTCTTTTAAAACACTCAATGTGGAAGTTAATTGCCATTGATTGGTACTTGATTGTAATTTAAGGGATGGACTGTTTTCTTGCTTTGAGAACAAAACATTAATGAATGAATTTACTGCCCACTCCTAATATATACAGTAGTAGCATCACTGTTGAGACACATTGAGTTGATGTGGGCTTGTCAGTGAAGAACAAGAGATGGGTGGTGCCTAGAGTTAATCAGTTAGTTAAAAATGAGTCACACCAATAATTGTATAGCAGCATCAAGTATGTTAATAGAAGAGGGCTCTACTGATGTATTTTGTTGTTGATGTCCATATATCACATCCATGGTCATTTTGTCTCTCTTTAGTTGAAACTGTTGAATTAAATGTCATCTCCAACCTCCTTGGCAGTGTTTCTGTTTTTAGAAAATGTCAGAGAAAAGTTAATTCAGTCACTTCCTTAAGATTAAAGGTTCCCAGAGATAAACTAAGAAAACTGTTATAAAGAGACAACCCTTTCCTATCAGTGAGACCAATGTAGCCTAAATAAATTACATTTTGGTTACAGTATTTATTAAAGATCAATTTGTTTTCTATGAAGGTACAAAAAAAAAAAATCAGTTTATTGTTCTTTCACCTCATTTTTTCTTTAAAAAAAAAACAAACTGTTATGCTTGTCACATCATTTATCATCACTGAAAGGCAATGACTTACAAAGCTGTTTAGTTTCATAAAATGATGCTTTAGTTCTTGACAGTTGCTTTGCAGTGAGATGCATCAACCGAACTTAGGCTGGTTGCATTGTGGGTAGGTAGGATCGGATGACTGCTTTTCAAGAAAGAAAATGCAGAGCCATAGCTTCATCATCCTTTTGGTGATGTTCTGTTATTCTGACAACAAGTTGCATTATTCAGCAAACAAAAGTCATGTGTTACAGAAGCACACAAGAAAAATAAATTGTTTTCCAACAATGGTTATAAATAAGAAATGAAAAAAAAAAAATTAAATGGGTAAATTGTAGCGGTAAGAGTAAGAAAGAATCCAGTTAGATTGAAAGTTAATAACTGTGAGTAGGAATGGAAAGAGGTAACAATGAGTAGGAATAAGAAAAGGAAATATGAGGTGTGTGCTGTATATATTGATTGGTTAAATAAGTGGGAAATATATGTTAGAATTGTGTTATTTTTGTGTATTCTGAATGTGATTTGCTTATAATAGTTGAGCAGTTATTGTTGCTCCTTTGTTCTTTCTTTCTTGCAGCATTCTGGTTGTGGAACGGATACTGTTGCATGCTGTTTGCATCTGTGATCATAGTGGTTGACGTGTAATACAACTGGAGTAGGTCTGGAGTCAAAGTGCTCCACTAATATTTATGTTTAAATCTTAGTGGCCACTGATTGCTAGTTTTGCCAATATACTGCACAGTACAATACATCATACATATGTTAACCATCCAAATCTTAAAGTTATAAGTTAAGATTTCAGCTTTAGTTTCTATATGATATACAATATTAGATTTATATATTAACCTTCACAAATAAGCATCAAAGGTGCTATTGAATCATAAACCAATCTGATGAAATAGGTCTTTAATTTGCTTTTGAAGTCTTGTAATGACTTGAGTTACATAGTAACGAACAACTCTTGCACTGGCTGTCTAGAGATGTAATTTAAAGAGCTACAAAGACACATTTGTAGGTTGTTAAGCCAGAGATTAGTGAACTAGTTCATCTAATTCTAAGAGTTCAGGCAAGACCACATATACACATAGATGAGACATAGGATCTTCAAATTGGTACGATGCACACATTACCAACGAACCAGCTATAGTAGAGGTCTAGTATGTCATAATGATGAATAGAAGAGAAGAAAACACAGATAATGCTAAAGCAACAACTAGAGTTTTCACTCTCAACCTGAATTTTAACCTCTTGAACTGTACAAAACCACATAAGTGTACTTTCAGTGCTGTAAGATGCTCTGTATCCACAGTAGCTTGTTCATCTTCAAATGTATGACTCACAAAGTTTTGAGACCAACCAGCTACTAGAAACTAGAACATCACTGATGTGCTGATTGGCCTCCTTTAATTCTTATGAAAATGTTCTGATGCATCAGTTGTAGGACTTGACATGAGAGGGCTCTTATTAAGCCAAAAATAACATCAAATTAATGTTTCACTAGGGGTTTTCACATTTCACAAAACAGGGAGTTCCTGGAGACTGCTGTTAGAGAGCTTACCATAAAAGATTGCTTGTTTAACTGTATTATAAAGATAAGAGGCTGATAAGGCTGAAAATCAATGAAAAGGAGGGGCTGTGATCATGATGTCTCAGAGAATCTAATTCACAGTATTGATTTGAATTATGCATCTCTAGCACAAGGTTTGATTAGTCAATCTTGCAGCCAATTACTTTGATGGCTTCAGAATAGCTACCTGCCTGCCTGTCAGATTATTAGCTATACAGATCATCAAGTATAAAATAAATAAATATGTGCTCTAATTATACATTTCATCAATACTTAATAGAAAATAGAATAACAGAGAACTTGTAAAAGGTACTTTATTCTGGGTGTATATAATATAATTTTTTTATTATTGCTACAAAAGTAATAAACATAATTGTACATTACCCTGGGATATATATATATATATATATATATATATATATATATATATATATATATATATATATATATATATATATATATATATACATCTCTTATAAAAAGGAACTGAATGTGTACATTGATGTAGGATGTTGGCATAGAGTGTTGTTGGAGAGATTTCCATTACATGAGAGTAGATGTTAAAACTTTATGCTGATTTGAACTTGGCTCTTGCCAAGATAAGCACCAGCTAAGATGAAGCTTTACAGTAAACTAATGTGATCCATCTGCATCTCCATCCATTTACATTTCTTTCCATCTGATGATGTAGATATCCTTCTGCCTGGTGTTGATTACTGAAGTGTAATGCTGGCTCCAGGGATCAGCTTATTTTGACTCCCCAGCGCATCAGCACACACAACGGCTATGATGCTGGCTCCCTGGATCAACCACAGTGTGGTCACCCCAGCGCATCATCACTGTCTGAAGTGAGCTAAGTAGTGTACATCTCTGGGGTCTTTAAGTGGGCACCATCCATCCTGGATGCATCAGGCCGTGCATTTTTTTGTAATCTGAACTGTAATCATGATACCTGCCAAGTTCCATGTTGATTGGCACTGCGTGCGAACAGGAGCAGTCTGAAGTTGGAAGAATAATAAGAAGAACTAGAGTTGCCAGCAACTTTACGGCTTACAGCGCTAGTTCCAGTAACAGTACCAGTACCAAAAATTTCACCAAATAATGCAGAATGCCAATGCCAGTACCAAACACTTTAGCAAATAGTATAGAATGCAGTACCAGTACCAAACACTTTAGCAAATAGTGCAAAATGCAATTTTTACATAGTAGCCATGGCCCTATTTGCACTCTACAAGGAGTTATTAGCCAGTTTTGTAAGTTCATGATGTCATCCAACGTGGTTGCCATGTTTTTTATTGTAGCAACTTCCCTTTAACACCCTTTAACCCTTTGATTAGTGAGTTCTAAAACAGACTGCACATTTTTGACTAAAAAATAACATGTAGGTAATAAACAATGGGGTTGAACAACAACAGCAACACGTTCTTATAAAAAAAAAGGACGCGAGAGAGAGAGAGAGAGAGAGAGAGAGAGAGAAGTCATATCCGGATAAACAGGTTGTGGGGGTGGAGGGAGTGAGAGTGTCTAATGCTTCAGCGTATCATACTCTTTGAAGCATGGAGCAATGCACAAAGCTTTGCGCCGCCTCTTTGCTGTCACTTGATGTTGATGGTAAATATTCTTCACTTATGTCTTCACTGACACACTCGCTGACTTCCGATTCAGTGGAAGAATTGTATGTATTTGAATTTAAATTGGAATCTGAATTCAGTATTATTATTAATACTTTCTCACTGAGCAATTTTCGCTGGTTTACAAACACTGTTGACATTTTTGTGACTGGGTTTATTATATGTAATTCAGTCAATATAGTTAAGCAACCTAGACTGGGACCAAATCAAAACTTTGACAACCTGCTAATCGCACTTAACAAAACTGTATTTAATAGTGTTTTTTTTTTTTTATGAGTAGAAGAAATAAGATACTTCCAAAAAAATAACAATGGTATTACATACAGTTTTGTTAAGTATGATTAGCTGTCAAAGTTTTGATTTGGTCCAGGCCCTGGTGTTACAATATTATGTTATCAGGATTTTTTTAGGCTCAGTAATTCAAGTTTAAAGTTGCCGAACGTACCGGTACATTCACACTACTCAAAGGGTTAAAGACAACCACACTACGATCATATGTGCCATTTGGGTTTGTTTCAATTCGAGTTTGTGATTATGACATCTGTACCATGTGATTTTGACGTCATGCAGCATGGCCGCCACACAACTTCAGCTTCTTACGAACATCAGTTAATCTTGGACTATCCCTCAACAACTATATAAACTTTTAGCACTCTACAATAAATGATTTTTGAAAAACACATTTTTACATTTAGACTAAATGTTTTTTTCAATCCAATATGGCAGCCAAACCATGTGACTTATGACATATGCTCATTAGCATTTTTCATCTTCCCATAAGCATCTACCAACCTACCGAATCTGGTGTGTTTTCAAGCAAGTTTTGGTGGAAATAATAATAATAATAATAATAATAATAATAATAATAATAATAATAATAATAATAATAATAATAATAATTAACACAGCAATATTAATAGGCTTCCTAGTCCTATGGGCATGGAAGCCTAAACATCCAAACAATAACAATAAGCTTCCCAAGCCAGCCTGGAAACCTAATAATAAGAAAAATCCAAACAATAACAATAGGCTTCCCAACCATTCTGGCTTGGAAGCCTAATTATTATAACATGTTCTGATCATAATCAGATTATATTTGTAGTTGAGTTGTTATGACGGATATCATGAGCATAATTTCATTACCATAGTTTGTGAACTGGTCCTTTTTTTGCAATGCACCTTTCTCTCATTTGCAGCATAGTGGCTTACAGATGAAGTTGAGTGGCTCAGTGAGTGCTGAGTGCACTTTTGAAGTACTTTATAATTGGATCGCCTTACTTTACTGGCAGAACTGCAGTGAAATGGTCTTTTCTCAGTTGCAGTCGGCTATTGAGACCAGGCAAAGTGCTTGAGTGGCTGCTTTGAGCTCACTTTAAGGAGCTATAGGATTTGCTCAGCTTGTCACATACATCAGATGCATTTGGACCAAAATGGACCAAAAACGCTTTATTTTGGAGAACACTCACAGGTATATGAAGCATGATGGAAAATATGTTCATAACGGCCAAAATAACATAATCTATTTTTAAAAGAGCCATTATGTTAATTCACAGTTCAATATTTAATAAATTTGGTTAAATCAGTGATCCCATGACAGTAAATTATAAAAGTACTACATTTTACTATATTTATGGCCCTTCACTAATTCATATATATTGCGACAGAGTGGTTTGTGGGATGTATGGTAAAGTGTGTAACAATGCATATGTAAGTAACAATGAAAACAATCCTGTTTCCACAATAAATACCTCTCTGTATACTTGGTACTGTATGTAGTGGATTAAAATGGCTGCCTACTAAAAGATTACATTTCCCAGAAGGCCATAGCCAAAATGGCCAAAGCTAATTGTGTAACGGGACACAGTTGTGCCTTGTTAGGGCGGGGTCCTGGCTGTATAAAGCCAGCCTCAAATCCAGTTCGGAGGGAGACTACCAGGGAGAAGGTTGTAGAGTGAGATATGGTGTTTTTGAAAGAGTTCTATAAGTTAAAGTTACTGCGTGGAATAGTTGTGCTGTTGGTTCCCTTACCAATTGTTTTGTGTACAGGGAAACTAGTGGTTAGTTAGCACTCCTTGTTGGAGGAGGTTTTTGTTTGTTTATTTTTTGTTTTGCCAACCACTGTACATAACATATGTACGCTACGGCATTTCACTGCAACTCCTGTGTTTTGAGTATTTCCTACCGTGGGTTGCCTTGGCCATCGACCACTCATATATATATATATATATATATATATATATATATATATATATATATATATATATATATATATATATATATATTTAATATCATTCATACAGAATAATTGCAGGTAAGTTTTTAATACACACAGAGATTCCTTCGTTCAAACTGGAACACAGCACTGCTCTCCTTGTTCAAGTAAACTGACTTCACACAGGTACCATGGAGCAATTAATGTGATGCCACCAACCTCATAACTACAAGTCAACTCAGGATCTTTTAGCTCTCTGACTGCATTTCAGCTTGCTTCGTTGCCTTCCTGCAACCATACTGCAATACCTTCAATAGCCTGTATAGCCACACCTCTCTCACTCTATCTGCAGCTACCTTTTTATATCCCATAATTCCTGCACAAACCAGGTCACCTGACTTTACAACCCAGTGTGTTCATGGAAATTGAAGTTCTAATATACATTACATTATATACAATGTCAAAATGTAACTCTTCAGTTTAGCTGCAAAGGCAAGACATCAGCCCTCCTACTTGTCTGATATCTTCCCTTTGCCTTAAAGCCTCACCATTTGTCACATCATGTGGGTCCTGAAACATGTTTGAAAGTAGTTTTAGGAAAAAAATGATATCCTTGCTTTTTCATTTCACACCTAGAAAACAGCCTTATTGATAATGGCACAAGCCAATAAACCCAATAGTACTGTTTTTACATTAGTCTTTCATCCCAGTTGACTGCTCACATTGTTATTATGGAAATACATTAGTTATTGGATAAGGTTCTGTTATGGAGCTGTGAAGTAATACAAAAATATATTAGACCGTAATGAGGGATGACAATTCTTCAGCTCTCAGTTTTCTAAGAAGAGTTGATGGGTAAATTATTTTCCAAAATCCATCCAAGGCAATTTGTGAAAGAAATACAGTCATTTCTCAACTGACTTGAGGTAGAGGTTGGGGAAATGTTCTCATTCAATAAAACAGAGAATATAGGTTTCCCTTTCCTTGTCTTTCCCACTGTATATAAAAAGGTTGTCAGCTTGTACTGTAAATTTATGTTACAGCTCAACAGTATATATATATATATATATATATATATATATATATATATATATATATATATATATATATATATATATATATATCCTCCTCTATCTCTAGAGTATCATGGACCTGGTCTATATAGTGAGGTGTCAGTCAATATTGGACACCTGAAAATTGTTGTATATAAGGGTTGACCTCTACTATCACACAGTGGGCCTGAAAAGAATAGTGGTACACCCAGTTCTTCCTTCAACACAGATTCGATTATTGACTCTTATGAATGATTTGAGAACATAGCTACCAGATGTGTTTCTTTTACTGTAGGTGGTAGATGCTACTTTGAAATAGTTATATCGATTCAGGCTGAAATCATCCAGTAATTCACACTTAAATATCAATGGATTTGTTCTTGAGGTGTCACAGAGGTCAGACATAATTTCAGAAATGCTTGATATTCTTCTAACATTAATGTAGAGGCTATGGTTGCCTAAAAAGATTTTAAAGAAGAGGAACATGGTTTCAATACCATGCCTCGTTTGAATAGTAGGGTTTCATCTGGCTTTATAACATTGGATAAAGGTTTAGGTCTACCTTTAACTCATCTGTAATTGGATTTGGAGGTCTTGGACAGGAAGAAAAATCACTGATTACTTATATATTCATATATATTGAATGCAAAATAGGTTGGCTCAGTGGTTGCCATTTGGCAAGCTAACTAAGGGCCAACATTGGCCCAACAATCTGCAAATGTGGTCTGCTCTCGTGTGCTGTACCGTTATAGGCCCAGTGTCCTAAAAAATAGTGCTTTTGGGGGGGTGGGCAGGTGTCATGTGAAATAGTGTCCCAGTGAAATACTGTCCGCTGTGCATACTGACAGTTAAGCCATATGAAATACAACTAGTAGTGAAATAGTGTCCGGAAGAAACAGGCACTTGAATCTGTATTCAGCGCAGTGAAGAGTTTTTTACACATTATGACACATCTCACAGTATTATCATCTTTTTATTTTTTTTGGTTGTAAGAAAAAATATTCTTAAAAAAAATACTCATCTGAATGAAAACCCTTTGAAAGGATTATTCAACACATGTGTATTGCTTTCCATTCTCATTCTCAATACAAAATTTGCCCCCATATAAAAATATAATGACAAATGTTATTAATATGTGTTAAAAACAGCACAGCAATGGCTCAAGAGGTTGTCTCCATAAAAAGAGACAAAATGTGTCAATTTATTGAAATTAGGTATGCGTCTCGTATTATATGTATACATGTGTGCGTACGCTATATATATATATATATATATTATATATATTCATATATATATATATATATATATATATATATATTGCTGATTAATTGTCTTTGAATTTAATAAATATGTATTTAATGAGTACTGTGTGTACACACATGAATCACAGAAATACAAATGTACGAGAAGAGTTGAATAAAAACAAACAATTTAATGTTAATTTTGTAAAATTTAATATCTACACCATAGAGGTATTTTTGACATAATCTAAAACTACATCAAACTCTTGAAGCTCTTTGTAACTATCGTACTTTTCTTTGGATAATAATAATAATAAGTAATAATTTATTATTATTATTATTATTCAGAATAATAATGTAATGTTACATTTTTGCAAAACTGTTTGTTTCTTCTAGTTTGATATGACTACAACTGTTTTTATCTAAGAAAATATCCCTTTGCACTCTTGAAAGGGTGTTCAATGTCTAATTAGGAAAACAACTTGAGCTACTTTAGACAGAGCAGTCTGTGAAACAATCAGCCAGGCATGACCATATCTGCAGCAGGACAGGGCTTGTTAGTCCTGGAAGTGAAATATTAAAACATTTACAAAATAATATTTTATTTTACAATTAAAAAACAAATATATGCCAATGCTGGCCCAGTTTCCTAACCACCAAAAAACAACGCCAACGTAGGGCCAACCAAACTGCTGACATAAGCCCAACATTAGCCCACTGTAGCAACTTCAGCTGATTTTATTTTCTTTCAGCTTGACACCCCTTTCTTAAAATGCTACAAAAAATGTTTTTAGGAAAATAATGTATTTTTTGAGTGAAGAGACTCATTTTCAAACAAGTCAATGCAAAACAATATTAAGTCAACCAAATTATTTTAAAAAACCACTACACTACATTTAAATATAACATGGCATTTATGGGTTGTCTCAAATTGCTGACAGCTGTTATTATATTCACTTTTTCAACTTTTTAATTAATGTAACAGGACATCCATGCTTGTCCTTTGTGCAAAGAAATAAGCCCGAATATTTTCTTGTCACATTGCACATATGTACTGCTTCTTTAAAGTCTGAAATTGCACCCCCTTACTAACATCATAATTAGCCCGCAGTGTTTCTACTGCTGTCACTTTGTAATAAAACATAAGTCTCTTCAATGGCATTGCTGGGTGCTAGGAGACAGTACCTCATGATTACTTTCTCATTAAAAATCCAACATGACAGATATAAATAGCTGCTGTATTCCACTGCTCATTCCATTTTTATTTTTTTATCAACTTCTTTTATTCCCCTTTTTTATTCCCTTTGAGGAGCCTCAAGCTTTTGATTCATATAGAAGACATCGTGGTGGGTAATTTAGGAAGAAAAAATGTTCTATGTTGTTTCCTGTATTCTGCTGTGGCTTGTTTTTCTAAGTCAGTTCGAGTGACATTCAATATCTTTCAGATTATACTCTGCGATCACAGCCCCTGTCTTCACAGTGCATCAAAGTATGATATTTGTTCATTGTGCTTTGTACTTCTGCTGGAGTGGACTGTTGTTCTGGCCCTTGATCATGCTGCCATAAGTGGTATTCTCATCTCCTGTCACCTGAAAATGTAATTTTGCTTCTCATTAGGAAATACAATTTATAAATAAAAAAGTGTCTTCAGATGACACTCCTTCCCATCCAATCCAAACCAAAAAACACTGAAAATTGTAATCAAATTATGAAATGGCACTTGGTTTAAAGAGTAAGTAGCGGGGGTTCCGAAAAATATAGTGTTAAACGTCCCCGACTGTTGCTACAGCTGTTTAAATAGTGTACCCGTGAATTTTCTATTTATTGTCAACATCCTGATAACTTTTTACCCTTATAACTTCAAAGTCTGTTTCAAAGCTCTTTTCAAAATGTCCACTCTAATGCATTGAGGTTTGAGATCTGTCCTCTAAATCACTACAAGAAGTGCTCTAGCTTTTCTGTTGCATACCACATCATGGATCATTATTGCTGTGTTACCTGTTTGACAGTGTGGGAAATAACCCTTACACTATCAGTGCACTAGAGCGAACATTTTGAAAAGAGCTTTGAAACAGACATTAAAGTTATGTGTAAAAAGTTGTAATGATCTTAGTGAAAATAAAAATTACAGGTACATTATTTAAACAGTTGCAGTACATGGGAACATATAACACTATTTTTCGGAATCCTGCTACTTACTCTTTAAGGCTCTTACTAACAGTTTTTTCAATGGGGGAGGGAGGTTAATGCATCCCCTGCCCACTTAAACAATTTTTTATTACTTGGTTGGAAAACATGGCACCTTGATTAATTAACTGTTAAGGATTTGGAAGATGAGTGCAGAAGATATAATGCCTACTCCATGTATACATTATATATAATACGTGCACAAAATATTTTAGCCACTGCATATCAGTGCATAAAATTAATTTGGTGGTTCATAGAGCCTATTTAAAATCTAGACAGATATCAACTTACCTGAAAAACATAATATGTTACAGTTCACCATATTGTAATGTTTGAGGGAAAACAAAGCAGGCACACAGGTTTTGCAAGTTCTCGAATGTGCAGTTTATTTTACATTACTGTTGGCTAGTAGTCAACATCAAAAACACTTGAAAAATAATCTTCTAGTTGGACAGTTCCTCCGTATTAACGTGATCTGTACTTCAAGTGATGATTTTCACCAACATGCTAGTATTTTGGCCGAGCGCTTTATAGCGAGAGGATATACAAGACAGACAAAAGGGCATAGGACAGGGCAGAATCACATACCAATAGGGACGATCTATTAAAACAAAGATGTAAAAATAGATCAGAATCACCTTCAGTTTTCTCGACAACATTTTCAGCAATATCAAACATCAAACACCAAAGATTTTTTTATCAAAAAACCTATTGTATCTTTTAGACGGGTGCAAAATATTAAAGATAAAGTAGTGCATAGTATGCACACTGTGGAAAGGAATTCTGTACTGACAATGACACTACTTCCTCCCCCAGTTGGTAATCATAGATGTGGTATACAGTGGCTTGCGAAAGTATTGACCCCCCTTGGCATTTTTCCTATTTTGTTGCCTTACAACCTGGAATTAAAATGGATTTTTTGGGGGTTTGTTTCATTTGATTTACACAACATGCCTACCACTTTGAAGATGCAAAATATTTTTTATTGTGAAACAAACAAGAAATAAGACAAAAAACAGAAAACTTGAGCGTGCATAAGTATTCACCCCCCCCAAAGTCAATACTTTGTAGAGCCACCTTTTGCAGCAATTACAGCTGCAAGTCTCGTGAGGTATGTATCTATAAGCTTGGCACATCTAGCCACTGAGATTTTTGCCCATTCTTCAAGGCAAAACTGCTCCAGCTCCTTCATGTTGGATGGGTTCCACTGGTGTACAGCAATCTTTAAGTAATACCACAGATTCTCAATTGGATTGAGGTCTGGGCTTTGACTAGGCCATTCCAAGACATTTAAATGTTTCCCCTTAAACCACTTGAGTGTTGCTTTAGCAGTATGCTTAGGGTCATTGTTCTGCTGGAAGGTAAACCTCCGTCCCAGTCTCAAATCTCTGGAAGACTGAAACAGGTTTCCCTCAAGAATTTCCCTGTATTTAGCGCCATCTATCATTCCTTCAATTCTGACCAGTTTCCCAGTCCCTGCCGATGAAAAACATCCCCACAGCATGATGCTGTCACCACCATGCTTCACTGTGGGGATGATGTTCTCGGGGTGATGAGAGGTGTTGGTTTTCCGCCAGACAGCATTTTCCTTGATGGTCAAAAAGCTCAATTTTAGTCTCATCTGACCAGAGTACCTTCTTCCATATGTTTGGGGAGTCTCCCACATGCCTTTTGGTGAACACCAAACGTGTTTGCTTATTTTTTTCTTTAAGCAATGGCTTTCTTCTGGCCACTCTTCCATAAAGCCCAGCTCTGTGGAGAGTACGGCTTAAAGTGGTCCTATGGACAGATACTCCAACCTCCGCTGTGGAGCTTTGCAGCTCCTTTAGGGTTATCTTTGGTCTCTTTGTTGCCTCTCTGATTAATGCCCTCCTTGCCTGGTCCGTGAGTTTTGGTGGGTGGCCCGCTCTTGCCAGGTTTGTTGTGGTGTCCCTGACCTGTTTGGAGAGCTCCTTGGTCTTCATGGTGCCGCTTGCTTGGTGGTGCCCCTTGCTTAGTGGTGTTGCAGACTCTGGGACCTTTCAGAACAGGTGTATATATACTGAGATCATGTGACAGATCATGTGACACTTAGATTGCACACAGACGGACTTTATTTAACTAATTATGTGACTTCTGAAGGTAACTGGTTGCACCAGATCTTATTTAGAGGCTTAATAGCAAAGGGGGTGAATACATATGCACGCACCACTTTTCCGTTATTTATTTTTTAGAAGTTATTTTTTTCATTTCACTTCACCAATTTGGACTATTTTGTGTATGTCCATAACATGAAATCCAAATAAAAATCCATTTTAATTCCAGGTTGTAAGGCAACAAAATAGGAAAAATGCCCAGGGGGATCAATACTTTCGCAAGCCACTGTATGCACACAGTGCAGTAATACACATAAAACTGATTGTTTTAACTATTCTTATATGGGAAAAAGGTATCCTATTTGACAGTTTATTAATTGTGGTAGAGCACACCGGATTTATTTTCTGAAATGCCCATGTAGATTAGGTTATGTCAGAAAAACCAAATGATAACTCCGCACAAAGTTCTATAAGAAGGAAAGATCTGAATTATCTGGTAGCTATACACTTTACTGAATATGCACACTCAGTCTCCTCTTTACAATTTATTGGAATAGAGAAAGACACAATGTCTGTAAAAGCAGATGACCTTGATTTGAAATTGCTTAAAAAAGAAACATATTGGATTCATACTCTAGAAACTTTAAAACCAAAAGGAGGTCATGATTGTTGGGGACTCCATATTGAGAAACATAGCAAGTTCAGTTCACAGTTTGGACCCTCTTACTACAAAAGTGTGCTGCCTTCCAGGAGCCTCTGTCACACACATCACTGAGAATGTGGACAGGCTCAACCCGGTAGTAGTTGTCCACATTGATGCAAAAAACATTGGAAGAGACAGACCAAAATCCCTGCAAAACAAATTCAGAGAGCTAGGAAGGAAATTAAAAGACAAGACCAAAACTGTTGTATTTTATGGGATATTGCCGGCACATTGTAAAGGACCATATGGACATCTGGAAATAATTTATCTAAACGCATGGCTGAAGACATGGTGCACACGAGAAGCCTTCACCTATCTTGATCATTGGATGACATTCTACAACAAGGACTATCTGTATAGACAGGGCAGACTGCACTTAAATAGAAAGGGAACCGATCTACTTGGAGAAAAGATCCTTGAGCAGGTTGAGAAGCATTTAAACTAGAAATGAAGGGGGGAGAAATCAACAAAAAAACAGAAGGGAGACCACATCAAAACAAGGACAACAATTCAGGTAAGACAGCCATTGCATTTATCTAAATGCTAGAAGTTTCAGAAACAACATTTTAGAACTTGAAGCTACTGCTTAACTATGATGTGATAGGTGTTACAGAAACTTGCCTGAGAGTGATGGGGACGAATATAATATTTGTGGGTATACACTGTATAGGAAAGACAGGCAGGACAGAAGAGGTGGAGGGGTAGCACTGTACAAAAGAATCAGTCTTGAATTTCAGGTGTTAAACCTGGACAAAGAAAATAAAGACAAATCAATATGGGTCAGAATAACAGACAAAAATTCAAAGGGCATAATAATAGCAGCATGCTATAGACCGCCAGATTCAAACGGTGAGCAGAATAATCTGTTATACAATGACATTAGAAATGCATGTAGCAAAGGAGAAGCCATACTAATGCGGGATTTCAACTTTCCCCATATAAAATGGGAAAATCCATTGGATAGCACGACGGACGAAATTGAAATGGTGGAAATGACAAATGACTTCTTCCTAACACAATTTGTCAAGGCACCGACTAGAGGTGAGGCATGCCTTGATTTAGTCTTTTCAAATAACTAAAACAGAGGTCAAAGAACCACTATCAAACTCAGACCACAACATGGTCTCATTTGAAGTGCTTTTTGAAACCCCAAATAGTAAAATAGAGAAAACATCCAGAGAAAAAGGATGGCTGTTCTTCAAAAATGTAGTACTAGAGGCGCAAAACAATTATATCCCTAAAGTAGACAAATCTATATGTAAAACTAAACTGTCAAAATGGTTTAACAGATCAATTAAAAAAAAATATTCAGCGAAAAAATACACTTTACAGAGCGTTTAAAAGGGACCAAAAACAAAGTACACAGAAAGAGTACCCGGAACTGTAAACGCAAGTCAAAAAGGAAGTTAGAAAAGAGAGAAATAGAAATGAACATTGTTAAGGGGGCTAAAACCAATTCCAAAATGTTTTTCCAATATTACAACAGCAAGAGAACATTCAAAGAGGAGGTTAAATGTCTAAGAGATACAAATGGCAAAATCATAGATGAAGAAAAAAAAATAGCAAATATATTAAATGATTACTTTTCAAAAGTTTTTACAAAGGAGGATACGGACAACATGCCCCACATGTCAACCTGTTCCTATCCAGTTTTAAATAACTTTAGCATAACCGAGGCAGAAGTGTTAAAGGGACTAGGAGCTCTTAAAATAAACAAATCCCCTGGGCTGGATGAGATCCTCCCAATAGTACTCAAAGAAATGAAAGAAGTTATTTACAAACCGCTAACCCAGATCATGCAACAGTCGCTTGACACAGGGGTTATACCGACAGACTGGAAAATTGCAAACGTAATACCGATCCACAAAAAGGGAAACAAAACTGAACTAGTTAACTACAGACCAATAAGCTTGACTTCTATTATATGCAAACTTATGGAAACCATAATAAGATCCAAAATGGAAAATTACCTATATGATAACAGTATCCTGGGAGACAGTCAACATCGTTTTAGGAAAGAGAGATTGTGTCTAACTAACCTGCTTGATTTTTTTGAGGCTGCAACATCGATAATGGATAATTGCAAAGCATATGACATGGTTTATTTAGATTTCCAGAAAGCTTCTGACAAAGTCCTGCAAAAAAGATTAATTCTCAAACTGAACGCAGTAGGGATTCAAGGAAACACATTTACATGGATTAGGGAGTGGTAGACATGTAGAAAACAGAAAGTACTGATTAGAGGAGAAACCTCAGAATGGTGCAAGGTAACCAATGGTGTACCATAGGGATCAGTATTACGTCCTCTGCTATACCTAATCTACATTAATGACTTAGATTCTGGTATAGTAAGCACACTTGTTAAATTCGCAGACAACACAAAAATAGGAGGAGTGGTAAACACTGTTGCAGCAGCAAGGGTCATTCAAAATGATCTAGACCAGATTCAGAACTGGGCAGACACATGGCAAATGACATTTATTAGAGAAAAGTGTAAGGTACTGCACGCAGGAAATGAAAATGTGCATTATAGATATCATATGGGAGATACTGAAATTAAAGAAGGAATCTATGAAAAAGACCTAGGAGTTTTTGTTGACTCAGAAATGTCTTCATCTAGACAATCTGGGGAAGCTATAAAAAAAGGCCAAAAAGATGCTCGGATACATTGTGAAAAGTGTTGAATTTAAATCAAGGGAAGTAATGTTAAAACTGTTCAATGCATTAGTAAGACCTCATCTTGAATATTGTGTTCAGTTCTGGTCACCTCGCTCCAAAACGGATATTACTGCTCTAGAAAGAGTGCAAAGAAGAGCGACCAGAATTATTCCAGGTTTAAAAGGCATGTCATATGCAGACAGGCTAAAAGAATTTAATCTATTCAGTCTTGAACAAAGAAAACTACGCGGCAACCTAATTCAAGCATTCAGAATTCTAAAAGGTATTGGCAATGTCGACCCAAGGGACTTTTTCGACCTGAAAAAAGAAACAAGGACCAGGGGTCACAAATGAAGATTAAACAAAGGAGATTCAGAACAGAAAATAGGAGGCACTTTTTTACACACAGAATGGGGAGGGTTTGGAACCAACTTCCCAGTAACGTTGTTGAAGCTGACACCCTGGGATCCTTCACAAAGCTGCTTGATGAGATTCTGGGATCAATAAGCTACTAACAAGCAAACGAGGAAGATGGGCCGAATGGCCTCATCTCGTTTGTAAACTTTCTTATGTTCTTATGTCCCAATCATTTTGTTAATTTTTCAAATTGTTTCCCCCCACCTCGTCTTTGTATTCCGGTGTGTTTTTTATATGTCCATCGAGCGAAATTGATGACTCAATGAGTGCAATAAGCTGTGTTAGAAATAGCCAGATTAATTTGCTACACTAGGTAACGGTTGCATGGTCCAGCACTGGTCTTTACATTAAATGGATCAGAGGACAACCTGAGCCTCAGTGCATTATTTTCTATTTTTTATAACTCTTTATCCTGAAAAATTGAGATGCCATTTATCTACAAAGCTTTCAGAATGTGACAAAAAAATACTTTTTTAAACAAAAGAAACAGGAAATTTGGCATCAGCAACTTTAAATGAAAAAAAATGATAACATTACTTGACGAACTGGTAGTGAAGATTTAAGCTCTGTAATCTCTAAGTTAGGTATGTATTATAAATACTTTGCTTTCTACATTTACTTTTACATATGCATAAAAATTAGTTTCAAAATGCCGTTGTGGCAAGTGGTTAGTGGGAAAAACCCAAACACCAAGGTGGTCCCTACATTGAAAAAGGTTGGGAATCTGCATGTATACAGCATATTCCGGAAACCTAACCCCATGGTCCACATTACATTCAAGGACCTGTTTTATTTCACAATGACAGATTCTATACTCAATGTGATTTGAAATCTGACTGAAACAAGTTTCTCCTAATATCAACATTATTAAATAGTTATTTGTTTATTAATGTATCTATTTCAGTTACTTACTTGCAATGTTTCTTGCTGGTTATATTGTGTTCTATTTGCTGCAACATATTCACATTTCACTGCCCTGAGTGTTTAGCAGCTGTTATTGCAATATAGATAAGAAACTAGTAGGAAACTGTTTATAGTTCTGAATCTTTAATTCTTTGTAAATGTCTTGTTTATCTTGTCAGTATGGTTACACCGTATTCATTTGAAAGTATGGTATATATATATTCATATATATATATTATATATTATATATATATATATATATATATATATATATATATATATATATATATAGGTCAGTGCTTTGAAATTCCTCTGAATTCTAAAAGATTAGTGACCACATTTATTTCAATTGAGTTCAATGCCTTCTTGTCATCAGTGAATGCAATATACAGAAGTAAAATGCATTCATTTGTCTTTTTGACAAATTGGTTGCCAAAAAAGAGTTCATTCATACTGGGAAATCCTCCTCCAGATTCTTCGATTATTATCCAGTTTATTTATTTTTGTCTAGTTTTTCAAATTTGACTTTGATTTTGTGGATGAGTAATGTTATGGCATTGTTCCAGTTGTTTGGCATGGTGAAAAAAAGATCTATGTTATATTCTTATTCTTGCATTCTTATGTCTACTTTATCTTGATTATTTCACTTCTTCAAGGTCCTTTTTTGTATTTCAAGTAATGCTGTGTCTTTGAAAATGACTGCAGCTTACTGTCATATTTTGCAGCAATGACTGAAGTTACTCTACCAGCAAAGCCTAAAGACTTTACGGGCATACAATCTTAGTGAATCCAGCAGCGGCTTGGGGCTCGAGTGATAGCAGTAGCGTCCAGGTTTAATCTGCTTCATCAGGAATGCTGGGAAAGATTTTCAAACTAGTAAAAGCCTAGGCTCTTCCATAAGCTATATCTATGTCTTCTCTCATATAAACTTTCCAATGCTTCAAGTTGAAATGACTTCAGGTTTTTTTTAAATTTCTAAAGCAGGTTAAACTAATTGCAGAAGCATTAACATTCTTGCTGGCGTCACCATCGCTGTATCATTTCTACTTGTTTACCAGTATGTAAGCAAAAACATGTAGGTGAGCAGAGGTGATGGATGCAGCCTAACATATGCACCTTACAGCTCCTTGTATTGTGATTGGGTGCATATGATGAGGTGCTGAATTGGGAGCTAAATGGAACTCTCAAATGCCCATGTACAATTGAACCTTGGAGCCATGCAAAAACAAGTAAACCTAAAGCAGAATTAGGCTTATTCACAAACCTTAATAAATGTTACATTTTATATTAAATATACCACAAAAACTAAAGCAACATAAAGTACCACAAACTTCAAAACTGAACACTAACTGAATATTTGATGATAGGTTTGAAAGATAAATTACCATGGAGACAACAGGAAAGACTGCATTTTGGATAAGCCACGGCTAGGTTTTTTTTTTTTTTTTTTTTTTTAGAGCATTCTAAAGTTATTAAATTAAATTAAACATATAAATGTCAGTGACGTAAAAATATTAGAATATTGACTTTAGTTTTCAAATAAGTGGAGGAGCGCTACCTGATCACAAAAAAAAGTACCAGAGCTGTGCTCTGGCGTGCCCCTACCTCACTACACCTCTGTTCCCATTAGTGATCATTTTATCATGTAATAGAGGCAAATTTACTGTCTCTTAGTGAATCCCTGATGAATATCAGAAACCTCATTAGCAGTATTGTCCTCTATATAAAGAACTATGCCTGCATATAATGCCAATCCCTAAATAATGCACTTAAATTAGGTAAATTATAAAAGGATGCCGATTTGAACCACATAATTCAGATTCATTGCGTTTATTTGAGCACTACCCTTCCAATAGCTACATTTCAAATACATGTATATTATTCATTTTAAATACCATTCCTTTCCTTTTGTTAGCACTTGCAACATTATCAATGCCCACTTGCCATATGTTGATAATATTTAGATTATTTTCCTGTGCAACAGCTCAAATTCACTCCAATGGTTAAGCTGCAATCAGACCATGTGATCTACAGCATGGAACATACAGTAATAACAAAAGACAGCAATGAATGAGAGACCATTTGGTCCATTGGTGCTCATCTGATTCCTAGCAGCTGGATGAACTCAAAAGTCAGGTCTTTAAGGACCCCACTGATACCTGTAGCATTGTAGAACCAAAAGACTTTCATTACAGACATATGAGGGCAGTGATAGCGTCAATTAAGTTAATAGCAGGTAAGAAAATTGGCTTTAAGACATTGGTTATGACGAACACACACACACACGCTGCTGTTCAATGTTTCCTTTTGACCTGAGCAGATTTCCTCTCCCACATGTCAACTGTATTTTATCATTTCTAATTACATGTAAACAAATACAGGTTATAAGATCCATTCTCCACACTGGTTATTGGGGAACTGTATTATTGTGAAGCAGTTTAAATACAATTTCCTTGGATTATATTGTACGTACCAGTAATGGACCAGGTAAATGGGAAGAACACAATTATCAGGAATTTATTAATGACTAAGATATTTTAAGAAATACATATTAGACCAGTTTTATAATCCTGCCTGTAAATAATTAATTAGGTTCAGTAGAATAACATTTTTTTTTATTATTATTATTCATACCAGCTTGAGAGGTGACATGCTTTGTCATAATCATACCATTCTCCTAGTTTACAGACAGGATTGTTGATTTTGAAGCATGTTTTCTGGTGCTTATTTTTCATATTATTATCCAGTGGTACATTAAATCGCCTACACGCAAAGTCTCCCCTGATAGATAATCCCACCCAGCATCTTATTCATAACATTTTTGTTTTGACATTGGAAGACATGTTTCCAATGTACTACCAATACAGAATAACTTGGACAATTGTTCTTTATTTTACCCCCCAAAAAATATTTTTTCCAATGGTGACAGCCAAAACTGGTATAAAATGTGATATTGTTCTCGGCACTTCCCGACCTTAGAGGCTGGCAGCACTTCGTCTCACCCTCTGAGAGGAAGGTTCCCTAGCCAAAGCTTGCCATGGCATTCTCCCTTCAGAGAGCAAAGTATGCTCCCAACCTTCAAGTTAGTCATTGACAATTTATAGAACTGTGGGGGGGGGGGGTGTAGGGAGACACCTGGCCCCACTTTATGTGTTTATTACTTTACTCTCTTTTCCAGCGTTCTTTTGCTCCCTACATAGATCTTGAGGCTCTCTATGTGGCCTCGGAGCATCAGCCAAGTCTGACCTCTCTCAATTTAGATGTCTCAGCAAGCTGGGGAGACCTTATTTCTTCCTCTATCCTTTCTTATATTCCCCTTGGGGGAAGTTACCTCGCTTGCCGTCCTTGAAGGTCGATCGATTCTTTGAGTAGTCAATGGGAAACCCCTATTATGTAGCTAAAGTCACAAGCCCTTAGTCTCTTTATTCTAGTAGTCCCTTTACGCAGGCCTGGATCCTGCCTCATAAAATGATTCAGTTTCATTGTGTCAGTACAACACAACACAATTGAACTGTTCATTGCATGTTTTACATCATTTTAAAACAACAAAGCATTACAACACGTAATACCAATTAATCAGCTTTCATATTAGTTATCTATTCTTACATGTGTTTCTACAGGAAGACAATCTAGTGAAGTGTGATTATTGGACATTTTAAAGCATTTAATTTCATGTGAATGGAGTTCTGAAAAAGCCAAGGGTATAAAGCAATTAATTTTGTATTGAGTCTACTACAAAGCACAGTTAATTTTAGAAACCATATATAATTGAAGTCCTGAGAGATTTCCATCCTGTGACTTTGATGATGTGAAAGGATTCCCTTGGCTTACTTGAAAGAGGATAAATAATCTAATCCCATTAATGTGATGGGTCAGAGTTTTATGTAAAGATTAAAGCTTCCATGATAAAAGATGCAGCTCATACCTGAGTCAGAATTAAAAATGCTTTTTGTTTGTTTTGTTTAGTTTTTAGTTTTTTTTGTTTCATGTTTTACCTTGTACACCAGTTTTGCAGTAAAAAATACTGAATCCACTCTCGCTGAAGCGCCTTTTCTTGTTGCAGTTTTGAATGAACCAGTTTTCTAATTAATATGAGCCTCATTATTTCCATAGTTTGACCAAAAGAATGGGAAAAGTGAACAATTGAACAAGCACACTTTCAGCATACCCCAGGTAAAGTGCAGTATATATGTAAGACTACAGTCTGTAGAAAAATTGTTGTAAAGATTATTCCCTACAGCGTACCAACTTACTAATCTCATGAAAAGTTTAATTTCTTAGTCATAATCAAAATCAGCTGAAAGAGTTGATAAAAAACGGGACAGATTTTTAACTGACTTGCATCCCTAGTTGTTATGTTACATACTTGTTTGATCTCCTTTCAGAAGTAATACATGTAAATTTTGTTCTGGAGAAAACTGTCTACTATCCAGTTTACATTTTCCAATTACTAGTGGAAGACAAAAATAAAACTAAAATGTGTACATAATTTGTCAGCATAAAACAAATAATTAACATTTATAAAAAGGCAAAAAAATGCAAACAACAGTAATGCCCAAGCATGGTACTTTTTCTTTCACAAAATCCAAGCCAAAGGTCTACACAGCTTTGAAGTAAATGAAGATATTCCAACTGATTATCCAATCTAACCATAAGTTCTGCGTGGACTTCTTCACAGATTCTCATTCCCCATTGTTAGCTATATTAGTATGACAAAACAAAAAACAACAGTTTTGTACAATTAGCATCTCATAACAACTCATCCTTGCATGGAAATCCAAACCATTTTTCACTGTCATGTTTTTCCCTTACATTGCTGTAACCTACTGTAAGTTTCCCCCACACAACCCTTACCAGCCATTCATGCTGTAATTATCTGAGTAGCTGACAACCTGGTGATTTATCGTTCTAGCTCGGGATAAAATGTAAATCTGGATAATGGTTGTCGTTTTCAGGTTCAGTGCTAAAAACTTAACATACAGATGGATTTTTAACTATCCCTTTCCTGGGCTTGGGAAAATTAAGCAGTGATTCATTTTCTTTCTGGGATAAAGGTTTATCTCGACACACACAACAAGGTCGGATGAAATTACAAAAGGCTGTCTTGAAAAAGATCTTCTTCTACCCATCTAATGGTGTGCCGTGGTAAATGTGCACAGCCTGAGGCTGTTATCCCGTTTTTCGCATGCAAATACTTTAATACTGTTCGTTCCTGTAGTTAACATGGTTTATACCATGGTAACTTGTGCTTTATTGTGACTACATTTTATTACACCTTATCACGCTTTTAATGTAATGTGCTTTACTTTATAAAGTTCACTTTTATATGTTTGGACAACACACTTTTAAACTTGAATAAAAAAAAATACAAGCATCAGAGGTTGCAGATAAACATAAACTTATTCTAGGTAATTACTATGTAACTACCAATGTTTTCTTTTAACATGTTCGTTTCTGGTAGGGTAAGAGCAGGGCCTGTGCCATGGTGTTACCATGTAATTGCACGAAGATGGTGTCCACACTGTCATTTGTAATTATAAAGGCTACTTTACAACTTAATTACATGACTGCCTTACATTGTTAAAGTGTAATCACTGCAGTTGAGCAAGTCGAGTAATTATATAAATTTTGTCTTGCTCTTAAAGCTTAGCTTTAAAGTGATCATATTTTAAAAAAGGTACATAAACAGTTCACTTGCTAAAGAATGTCACCCTAATTACATTGCTTTCTCTGGTCACAAAGCATACTGGGAAGTGTAATCTTTCTCTGCCTTGTTAAATGACAAAGACAACATTTTCCTCTTTTCATTGATTTCAAAGCCCACCTCCTCTTAAAGGATATAAATGATGTAATATCCGGGATTCTATTCCTTCTAAAACTTTCCCCCAAAATCTATCACAATATATTTTAAACACAAATGAACAGCAACATTTTAAACAAAATGTTGTCCAGTATAGGGATTAAAAAGTTCACTTTTTGTGGTGAAACTAAAGAAATGAACAATCATTTGATCTCATGGCTTTTACTCCCTGTAATAATGAAGTGCCATCTGTTTCAAGTGGCTTTCCACTATTGTACTGAATGCTGTATCTGTGGCATCTAAGCATACTGTAGCTTAGAATAATGAAAACAATAGTGACATTTCAAATCAATAATAGTACAAATCATAGTAATATTATATAACCATATTTACCTGTCTCTGAATAAACCATTTCTGCCAAATTGGACCAGTGTTTTTACTCTCAAGTGTCGCTTACAGTAATACTATAGAACTGTCCATTTTGGACGTATGGACACTGGGGGAAAAACAAATTATACTAGCAGATGTGATGGTGGGCTTGTCCAGACAGAAGTGTTTGAGCTGTGTCTATCATTAAAGGGCTGCCAAATGCTGACTGCATAGCTGGTGGAATACAACTGCAAAATACAGCACCCAGTGGACACTTGAAATCCACCTGGAGGTCATTTTAAATTGGTGGTATGAGCGATGCCTGAACTCTCCTTAGTAGCATAAACAGAATGTGTTTAAGCACGTTGAAGTTCAAGAGTGTGTATCCAGTGGAGTCATAAGGCTTTGTAATACTCAAAAAATCTAAATGGTACTCATTCATTCTCATTGGGAAATGCCTACTAATGGAATCAGTAACTTATTGCCCTATCCTCCTATCTCCTTGCATTCAGAATCCAGTTATTTCTGCTGCAACAACAGACAGGACTAGTTTATTCATATCATAATGTGCTAAACTATGAAACATGTTTTATAGAGCTTACACACCACTGCTAAATAAATGGCTTTGGGGTTTCCACTGTAAGGTTATTTGGTGAGTTTTAAAATAAGTCTGTGCTAATTTTACAAACTACAGTACAGCTTGCAGTTTTTACAGTTTTATATATTTTAAGCCACTTATTTATTGAAAATGTACTTATAGCAGACTCAACAGCAATATTTGTTGAATATTAGTGAACTCACCAAATATCAGCTTGGGATGGAAATGATTCCCTCTACCTTTATTAATCCAGATGTCTTGCATTAACAGGCCCTCAACAGTTCTATTCAGATGCAATGTCCTTTACACACACATGTGATGCTCTTGCAGGTGTGTCTAAGGAAACTGCATATCAGATCATTAGAACATTAAATTTACCAAAAGTGTTTATGAAATGAGGACTCTGTTTGATCACTGGGTGCCATTGTTTATTTGCATATCACCATTGTTGTTACTGATTTCGTGTTGACGCATAAATACTATAATCATTCACTTTCTCTGGTCGGTCAGATCCATTCAGTCACTTTCATGTTTAAATATTTGGACTTTCTATGCAATGATATACATTTAATGAAGAAGCCCACAATATCTCTGGTAAGATATAGATCGATGAAAAACAGGAAACAGGTCGATTTTCTGAAGTGGGTGCCTTCATTAAATTCGCACTGTTTTAAATATCTTATCACAGCACAGTTACATTACCTGATACTACAGGTCTTTCATCATCATTAAAAACACAACTGCACAACTCCTTCATGCTCTACCACTTTAGAAAATGTCTCAATAATGACTCCACCTGCTGTAAGACCAGGTATACTAGACTTTCTATGTATACATTGTTTTCTTAATACTATTAATACTGGTATGCTATTTTACAATTGAGATCCACCATCTTCTTTGCAAGGTTTTCTGAGACACATCAACATATACCCTTATAGTATGTCTTTACATTGGCACCTTAATGATAAACATTCAGAAAATGCATTTAATTTAATTAGACTAACCAATGTACAGTTCATTCTATATTTGATATTTGGATTGTATAGTATACCTTTTCTATAAAACAAGGCTACACTGGTCAAATCATACACAGAAGTTACAGTTGTATACTTGACACAAAGAGTCACTGATGATTCACTTCAGATGGTTTACTGTATTGAACTTGAAATTAATTTCTGGGAATTGATGCTGTGGTTTGCTCAATACAACTTGTTGAAATTGTATAGTGTGTGTACTGCTTAACAAAACGTATTATATGCCACATTTATTATAATGTAACCCATAACATTGATATTTATTTGGTTTTTATAAATTAGTTCCCAAATGTTCCAGTTTATCTTTTTTAGAAAAAAAAATAGAGTAGTGAATATTGGAAATGTATCATGAAATAAAGTAGACATTGCAACCAATTTCTAACTGGTTTAGTAGTTTTATGTTTCAATCATAAAAACTTTATAGTGCCTGGTTTAAACCTGCATTTCAAGCCTGTCAAGTGCTTTCTAGTTTATTGATCTACTCTGTTCAGTTTTTTTTATGGTCAGGGGCATTTTATATACATTATCTCAAGGGAGCAACACCGACTGTGCTGTTAAACACATTTCACCTTCTTTAAATGGCTTCAATCATCTCCATAGCCTTTACCACCTTCCATGAAACCAATTTAGTATTCAGCATGGCACTGATAGAATAAATGGAATCTATTCAATTGATCGAAACAGTGACAGATCTAAATAAGATAATTCTAAGATAATTAGAATTTGAGAACCAAGCTTATGATACTACAACAACTACCAATGCATGCAAGTCTTTTCTGTGCATTCTGTCTGTACAAAAATGCAAAAAAAAATAAATAAAATCTTTATATATCTCACATGATCATAAAAGACCATACAAAAGTTAAATATTTATATAACGATACATGTTACTATTTGTTAAAAAAAAAAAGAAAGAAACAAAGTTTAGGAAAAAATAATATATTTGCTCATAGGTACTGACACCCGATTTTTTTTTATCTACAGTCTTAGGGATATCTCGTCACTTTTCACAAGAGATAATTTCTAACTTTTCAAAACCTGAAAACTGTCTTTTCACGAACCCCTTCAACTTGATACTGTAATTCTCAGTCAGAATTCAGAACTGGAGAAAGACTGGGCTATGAACCAAGAGACAATATATAAATAAAGGACCTGCAATTCTCAGCTAAGAATGCTGAGTAATTTGGTATTGGTGGTTCAGATGGAGGCACTCTCACCCTTAAGTCATCCCCCAACCAATGCCTCACATTGGAAAACTTTAAGGAGACAGCATTTACTTTTATATATTTTTAAAATATGTCCATGGTTAGTTTCAGGAGTGGCAATGGCTACTCACTTGTCACTAACGCTGCCTATTTAACCTGGGGATATGCCTGTCCCATGTTTTTCCTGCTTTGCTTTGCTCCATCGCCACCCCTCTATCTTCTTTGCAACAGATGGTCCCACTCTAGGTGTGGTGTCCCATCCTCCCCACCTTGGAGGCTTACCTTGTTACTCCTATGTTCCCATCCATGCTTCATCCAGACATTGTCCTGCCTCAGGTATTATGGGTCATAGACCACTGTCATTAGAGATCCATTCATAATAATTGTAAAATTATTATTTTTTTTTATCTCCTATGAAACCAATTAGGTCAATGTGTAATTCAAATTGTGTGTACAATAATTTAAGCCGAGGTGGGAGTTTGGGGAGTTTATAGCGGAAAGCACACCTGCACTACTTTGAAAGGTTGGACAGGCTCTTATTCCACAGTTTGTGATTTGCTGTAAGCTTTTCCTATTTTCCCTTCTTTCTCCATTTTAAAGAACATTTACAATCTTTCTGGGAACTCATCCAAACATAACTAGGCAGATACAATGATGTGTAATGTAAAAGTCAATGGCAGTATTTTACTCATGACATTCATAGATATTCTAACTGATTCTAACATTAAAATCTTTACAGGTTAAAAGCTAAAGGTTTTAGTTACAGTCAGCTCTCGGATATACAACACTCAGTTACATGTCAGTCGCGTTTTACCGTCCTTGTATTAAGAATAAAAAGCACTAACCCGTCACACACGAGTCCGACTCTGTCACCAGTTTTCTGATACAAAGCCTCTTCAATATTGCAATTTACTTGTTTAACTGCCACAACCCTTTTTTTCTGACATAGCAAATCAGTCTGTTTTTATTGAGCACTGCCATTACACAGCGCTTCCTCCAAAAATAAAGTGAACAGGGTAATGTAAAGGTAAATAATTAAACAGTTTTAGATACTGTGATGTATTTTTTTAATCTGTCATCTTTAGTTGCTTTTGTGCATTTTCATTGTAAGTGAACTGTGACATTAGGTAGGGCCTTATCGAGCACTATATTCTGCAATTCTGAAGATTGACTTTGGATACTGTTTTAATTCTGTTTACTTTAGTTTTGACTTGCTACTGTATATGCTTCCACTAAATAAGAAGTACAATCAGTAAACAGACCCAATACAGCTGGTGTAGCAGCAATCGACAATGAAGTTCTGGAGGAAAGTAAATAATTGGGCAGAAGGTGAGTTTTTGTCTCTGAAGGAAGAAAGGAGAGTTCTGAGTGTTAGAGAATTATGATGAGAAAGCATGTCAATAAGATCATTTCATCAGAATGAGACCTCAATGTTGATATTACTTGACATCAACACTCATGCCTGCAGCAGAACATGTACTGCATACTGCAAGAATGCTCTGATATACAGTTGTTGTTTTTTTCATTTTTTAACTATTTGGACTACAAATTAATACAAATGAAAAAACCAAAGGGGCCAAGGAAATATGTATGAGCATTAATTATAGGTTAATTTCAATTTGCAATTGCAATTTAATTTAACTGCAGGAATTTATAGGGAACCACAAATGAACTGCTTTTAATGAAGCTGCTTACTTGCTGTTTCTCTTGCTTTTGCTTGTTTGTTTTAATCAGTTTACTAGCTTCTAAAATACTTACTTCATATACCAGTTTTAAATTTAATGACTGTCATCAGTCTATCGTGGCAGAGTGCTTATCATAGCTGGTACAGTATATACATAATGCTGGTTCATTAGCTGGTTAAGCAATTTCAAGAAAGAAAAATGTCAATTTTCGTACGTAATGTTCTAGTATTGTCTACACTGCAAAATGAATCTGATTGGTGTAAACCAGCAAAACATTTTTTTAAAAATATAAGTCAACTAGGTGTCCAATAACCAGAAAATATTATTTTCCAATACCCAACTCCTCTTAATCACCATCTCAACAACAGCAGCAGTAATTGGCTTTGTACTTGTATACTATTCATATTAGGAAACAATGTCAGAATTGAATGATCAATTATCATCTGGCTATCTGAAAGACACCTTATTGTAATCTAATGATATGTAAATATATTGGTAATATTAAAAAAAAAAAAAAAAGATTTTCTAGGCTTAAAATGATGTTAACTGAAGTGTTTAAGAGATGATCTCCTCAGGCATTAACATTTGTAGCATTAGCATTTTATCATGTTTTATGCATTACTCTATTAAATCTTCTCTGTGAAATGACGATCAATCCATTTAGTATGGTTGTGAAGTATAACATGAAGAGTAAATGTAAAAAGCTAACAACAAATATTGTTGTTACAAAAAAGCAAATACTTAATATTAAAATATATTTTTCACAGACGGGGATAGATGACTCCCTCTGCTCAATGAAAATGCCCTCTATTGACCTGAGCCAAAATAGAACCCCACAAGAGTGTACTTGAATCACCAATGTATTATATTATTATTATTATTATTATTATTATTATTATTATTATTATTATTATTATTATTATTGTTCCATTTCACAGCTTAATGGAGAGTAACAATCCCTAGTATAGGGGGAAACCTCCAGGCAAAACTAAAGATGAAAAGTCTAACATTAAAAGAATCTGCCATCTGTTGTGACCTAATATACTAAGATCATATTTCTGCCAGACTATTTTTCTTTTCATTCAGTTCCTCTTCTATTTTTAATGTGATTCCTTGAAGCTGCTGGATGACAAGGAAATCACATGTGCTAAAGACACACATGTTCTCAATTCACGGCACACTTGTATGCAAAATACTGAACCAGTCCTACCTTTGCCCTTCTTCTGTATGAAAGTAAACATGTTTGTCAATACAGTGCTCTGGAAAATGCAACACACTGCATAAAACTGTGCTGCGTTCATTTTAAATAAATCCAACCCTACATTTTTTTCTGCAGGACACCATTATACAATTTGGTATGCTGTAGAGTTGTGGCATTGCAACTGTCACACAGAGGTATTTCTGTCTTCAATTGGAACAGTGTCAGAGTGCTAAATGACCTTTACAGCTCTACTGGTTTCAATTGCTGGCAGCCCCATTGCGTACCTAACACTGTGGTACAATCACAAATCTGATATAAAACACAGAAACAAATATAGGTAATATGAGTTTATGTAAATCTTATGGGCAGCAGACACCTTTTTGGCCTCATGACTATGGAGTCATGACTATGGAGATGACATTTCTATTTATAATCTTTGGCACACAGCTATTCACATAAGTTGGCAAATTACACTGTGTAACAATTTTTTTTTTTTTTTTGTTCCTGGGTTGTAAGTGTTATTTCCTAATTGCTTATGCCTCAAAAGTATAGAAAATGGCTATTATTCCCCACAAACTTTGCTTTTGTGACCAGGACAGTGATATTTCAAAAGATCACTATTTTCAATGGGAAAACAGGCAAATGTGTGTCTTTTCGTTCACATAAAGTCAGAGAAAAACAACATATGAATCTAAATTAACATGTATGTATACTAAAGTAATACAAAAATGACTACAAAAGATTTAGAAGTGAGTAGTTTTTCGAGATTTACGATTATACTGATTATAACATTATAATGCCCCCTGCAAAGAGCAGTGGGAGGCTTTTATGTTCTTATACTCACATGTTGCAGTGCAAATTAAGGATGCCAGAGACACAATTAAATTAATGTACCATTTAAAGATGATTCACATCCCCATTCTAAGCTTTCTTCAAAGTTGCCATACACATATATTCTTATAACATTTTGTGAACTCATGCCAGTCAAAAATGCAAAATTCAGTTAATTCACACAAATCCATAACAGAGAAATATATGGGGTATAGTTATGCATATTTCTAACATATATGTATAATACTAGATAGATCAATATTGATTCTTATTATACATAATAATATTATTAATATATCTATAATTCATTGTAGTATAATATTATCCTATATCATAATTACTAATAATCCTATTATATAATAATTCTTATAATAATATTACATATTGTGTTGTTGTGTGTTGTGTGTCATTGTGTTGTACAACATGGTACAATACACTAATTGACTACCTAAATTAAAAGTTTATAGTTATTTTATCCCCCATTCACGTTAAAATGGATATTTCAACACCGATTATGATAAAAAATGAAAAGTCTATTTAAAGCAGACATTACATTTACTATACAATTAAGTGAATCACACCATGAAACTTTTGAAGCAGACATTTTATCTACTTCCTTACGCCAAATTTTTTCAATTTGAACACACGTCATCAATCATCCCCTATATTCAGAGCAAGATTGAGACTATAGCTAAAGATTTGAAACCCCCAGGTATTATTCATGATTCAGTTTCTATACAAGCCAGAGTTCTAAATGAAAAATTGCCTAAAGCTTAATCAGTTTTTCAGTTTCTATCAAAGAAACCTTTCACCAAGTCGGCTCAGTCTCCCAAATCATTTAACCTAACAAGCAAAGCCACAGCAGAGGTGATTTATTTGCTTCCTCCAAGCCTTGGGTTCTTCTATTAGCTGCTTTCTGCAAGCATATATCTTTCCTGATTGCAATGAATTACGTCCTTGAATGGTTACCTGAGTTCCCATGCAAGTAATTAAAAGGCTTCATCTTTTTTTTTTTTTGCTTTCACAA
Organism: Polyodon spathula; assembly: GCF_017654505.1. Taxonomy (NCBI): domain Eukaryota; kingdom Metazoa; phylum Chordata; class Actinopteri; order Acipenseriformes; family Polyodontidae; genus Polyodon; species Polyodon spathula. Next base: position 17,114,436 of record NC_054548.1, on the reverse strand, counting down.
ATGAATGCCCTTGAATTATTTCAGTGTAATCAAAATATTATTATCAAACTTACTTACTAAATAACTTTGTATCTCTGAATAAATAATCACGTACTCTTTAAAAATATGCAAAACATTTTAATGAGCAGTCTGTCCACCAAGTGCAGTGGTACCCCAAATATGACCCATTTACTATCAAAGGTGGCAAAGGACTGCAATGGACACCACTATATATAATATTGTACCCGTCTTTGCAATGACACAAAATCATCCACTGCTGGTAATTTAAAAGCTATACAGATACAAGTCAGAGAAAAAAAAAAAAAAAAAAAAAAAAATATATATATATATATATATATATATATATATATATATATATATATATAAAAAAAATATAAATTGGAATTTAAAGCCAGAAAGCTATCAATACTATAGTAACTTTGTATATTTTCAGCCACTTGTCGATAGCTTTGTTTGGCTCTCAGAATTACCTCCTGAGTACTTTTGTGAACACTCCTTTGAACGTGTTTTTTTGACGCATACAATCCCTTTTAAAACCTAAAAAAAAACATTACATATTATTTTTCTTATGATGGAGCAATTTTCTAATAGCAGTAGAACCCTTAAATGAGGGCTTTACTGCCTGGTAAGGCCCTTCTTGTGTTTAATGCCCTCACCTTCAGCTCGGGACAGTTAACTGCATGAGGAAGGTCTTACAAGATGATAAAAACCTTCTTCAGGTTCTATTGCCTAATTCAACTGGTTTCACACAGTAAAATTTAAGTCATACTCTATGGTTAAACTTTTAAGAAACTTATTCAACTATGTATGTACAGTTATGGCCAATTGTTTTGCATTACCTAGAATTTTAGAATTGAGACATAAAAAAAATAAAAAAACAATAAAAAAACAATATTAATATAATTTAGATATTTTATTTACCATCATGTAATCAACCAAACTACAGAATGATATTGCAAAACTGTATTCGAAGCCATAAAAGTAGTACAGTCTTTCATGTTAGATGTTCGCTAAGTTTAATGAAAATTACAACAATGTATGTAATTCAAAATGTTAACGTAACATTATTCAGCAGGTTTCAATTGACTTGGTAAAACAAAATTAGTTAATTCTATAGGACGATGCAAAACTCTTGGCTCCAGCTGTATATATTAGTATGATTGTACAGCACATGATCCCTCTTTAATTAAGCATTCAACTACACATCTTTGTGCAATGTATGATATTGTGTTGTAATAATTTAACTGCATTTTTACCTTCAGCCTCCTCAAAGTGTTTTTTTTTTTCCTATGTGGACAAACAATTTAGGACCCAGTACAGCAGGATCAGATGTGGAACCAGAATTGCTTTCCAATGTGCTTCAATCAATGGTCTTCCCAATGCATAGTGACCTGAGTTAAAATGCAGGATATTAATGACAATGTATTTTTTTCCTTGGTCTATTATATCAGCTGTAAATATGAAATGTATTCTATGCTTACATTACCAATAAGGCAAAGAGTAGGATTATATGGTTTGCAGGCTGTATACAGGGCTGCTATCACTCGGAAAGCTTCCCCTCATAGCTGTCAGCACATCTTCTTGCAAAGTAGATCTACTGGGACATATCCACGTACAAATATTTAGAGAATAAAACCCAATACATCTTCTGCAACAGGACTATCAAAGAAAACCTTTTGGTTTATCTGTTTGGCTACTGTGCATAGCACATTTCCAAATAACATAAGTCTTCTTTTATTCCTCATATAAACTAACTTATTCTGAAATAAAAGGTCATAAAAAGTCATATTCATTTTAAATCCTATCAATATGGTGAGGGACCGGTGGTCTGCATTAGCTTGCTCACTGTCAAATTGAAAGTTGATTTTGTACTCCCAGGAGGGTTTCTATTTTCATCTGAAGCAGTTTAAGCAAGGACTTTTGGACAGACAAATTAAATCTGTTTTTGTTTTTTAACCATGCAGGGCTTTGTATTGTAGGATTTACTCAGAATAAAAATAGAAATGACAAGGTCGATGCTATATTGCAAATAATTAAACTGATGCCAAGATTAATGTTATTCTGACAAATGTATTTAATAGAATTAGAGTTATTCTAGAACTGTTATGACAGTTCAAGATTGCACGTTTTTTCTATGCTATTACCTTAACAATCTGAATCAAATCCAAAGATGCTTTAAGCGATATGCACCTGAATAACAATAGTCGGATTTCCATAAGTTTCATGAGCTCACAGATTTTGCAGTTCCGTAGTAGTTTTGCTGCAAAGTAATTAATGTTACTTAATGTAAACAAAGGCACCCCTCTGTGTGGGAATGGCCTTGCAGTAGCCTCGAACTGTGGCACAGACGCTTTTTTAACTCTGCGCAGCTTCCCTGGGCCTGCCCCCAATCTGGACCTCCTGATCCGCTCAGCGCTGGCGAGCCTAACTGCCCAATCGGTTGCCTAGCAACACGTCTCCGCTGCACACACTTGTGCAGTAACCAGCGACAGGGTTCCCTGTCATACAAGGCAATACTATTACACTTAAAAATGTGACATTTTTGGTGCCTGTAAATATAAGAACCTTATCCAAAAGTGATAATGTTATCTTACATTTTAAAATCAGGAAGTAGCTAAAGATTACATGGTCTTAAAACAGTTATTAACTTAAGAAATTAAAACATTATTACCAGTACTGAGAAGCTATTCCCCAACTGACTGATGCTGTATTTAAAAGGCAGGAAGTCTGTTGTAAAGTCCTGGTACTAGTAGTTTACTTGAGATAATACATTTCCCCCCCAAAAAAGTACAAATATTATATCATGGTGTACAGGGCCTGTGTTCCTGGCCAATCAGCATGAGACTGCATGAAATGTGACTTTTTGATTTCCGCATTCTCAGTCCGTTTGTGGCTGTGACTCATCAGAGATTGCTGGGTTAGTAAACTAAATGATTCGATAATTATTTTCTGTAAAAAAAGTAAACTGTGACCAGAAGTACTGGGCCACTTCCAGGTGTAATAAGCTAGGTTGTAGCTGAGCAGTGGTGCTAATTCCTGTGCTCACTAACTACTGTAAATTAAAAAAAAAAAAAAAAAAAAAAACATCTCATATGTCAAGGCGAGACAGCAGAGTGGCTGAGTTGCTGTCTGATCTTTAGCCCAACACTGCTAAGAATAAGATCTGGTTGTCAAGGCAACCCAATGTGTAACTTAGTTAGGTAGTATGGTCTACCTGCTGAGGGACTCCACATTACGTGGATAGCACACAGCAAGATATTTTTTTCATCCTTTACACTTTTGTTATCTTCAAATTTGGTCATTGGATAGCTGATTGCTTTAAGCCTAGACTTTCCTGTCCTTTAGCAATAAGATGCAATGGGTACCTAACATGGACACAAAAGTCACGTTTGTACCCCAAAATGTATTCAATTAGTGCATCTCTATTATTGCTGCAGGTTATACTGACAGCACCAGCCTTGAGCGACCATCTATAGAGCTGAAGTAAAATCTCATAATCCTAATTCTTTGAGCAATATTTGTTTTAAGAAAACAAAAATATGAACAAGAAAAAAAAACAAAAAAAAAAACAGTTGTTTCCGCAAATTTGTTCCAAAAGACAAATATGGAGTTTAACATCAGCTTGCTGCAAGAGTTACAGAATGAAGTTCCAGAAAGTTACAAAAATGCTCTTTTGGGCAAAAATAATCAGTATAGATTTAAGATTGTGAATTGATGTTACTTTCCAGCTACAGAACCAGAGGCGCATGAGAAGAATTACATTCTGTATAAACAAACTCAATTGTGTTTTAAAGCTTTTCAACCGAATTATTTTAACACGGTTGGATTTATAAATATACAGAGTTGCACACTGTCTTCATGCTATACTTTCCCATACATGCTAATAGTCCATATATGGTCGGGACAGTCCCGATTTCCTAGCAAATGTCCAGCGTCCCGATGCATAGGAAGAAAGTCCCGATATTTATCCCAAAAATTATTCTGCACACACTGTGCTCTTCATGCGGTTGACACATCTGCCGATCACTAACTTATAAAGGTAAGAACGCTTCATTATGTCTATTTTTACTGTCATGATGGTTGTGTCGTGTTGAGTTGGGGGGGGAGGGTTACGTCTATTATATGATAATGAGTGTTTTTTGCATATGACTCCTTACATGTGTGTGATGCGTATAACTTCCACCACCCTTAATTGACTTTTATAATTCAAGAAGTTTAAAAATCAGACTATTCCTAGCAGTTTGTTGTAAATTAAGTAAGTTATTTGTGAATGGTATGATGAAACAGATGAAAATATATTTATTTTCTATGCCACGTTTTGTCATGCAATATTGAGAATTATTTAACTTTTTTATTTGTATTTATCAGTTGTGGTATGAATGTATATTGTGACAAAGAGAGAATGGATTCTTGTTTTAGATCTCCCTTCCGACCGGTGAGGACATTAGGGAGGAGGAGCAGTCACCCCCAGGGGAGGTGGATGTCGGCCACCTGGAAAGGGGGAGGAGCCGTGGTGCGCAACGTCATTGACCCGGTCGGGAAGCGTGGTGGCAATCAGGGATTGGTTGACAGTGGTTGCCCTCGCTGACCAATCGGGATGGGATGGAGCATACAAATGGGGGCGTGGCCCATGGTTCTGTTCCTTCTGGCAAGGTACAGAAAGAATGAACGAACGAACGAACAAACGAATGAACGAATGAATGAATGAAAGGGTTGTTTTTTGTGGCCCTGCTAACCCTCCTCCTTTTTATCCTAGAGCACTAACGGGATGCTCCGGAGAAGTGCGTCGGAGGAGCGAGTACCCGGAAGTGCTGGGGTCATGGGAGTGCGTAGTTTCGGTGACGTGGATTGCGAAGGGGAGACGGAGCGTTTTTTTCGTTTGTTTGTTTATTGTTTGGGACTGCAACCCCGTTACACTTTTTGTGGTCGGGTTACACATTGTTGTGTATCCCGGCTTCCTTATTGTTTATTATTATTATTGTTATTATACTTATTATTTTTGTTGAATGTGCTTTCCCTGACCTGGGGAAGGAAATAAAAACCCCAGACACAGAAAACTGGACTGGAGTCCCCTGATTTTACACCACCGCTACGCACATTCTGCCACAGTTATACACATGGTTAAACTGTCAGAATCATTAACCTGTAAAATTGTATTTGGAATGTTTAACGTCTGTCTATTTTATTACAATTATATTGATATGCTCAAAATACAGAGGAGACTTAATCATTACTGGTTTTCATATAATTTAATTGTTTGTCTTAATAGCATTACGGACATGTGTAATGTAAAATATTATTATTAAATATGAATGGAGCCAGACAGCTTGTTTCACTTTCTTAAGGTAGGACATTGCATTGGAGCATATCCCCTTATCAGCCACACATGAGGCTAAATGTTTGGTGAATGTTTTTTGGAATTAGTGATCTGTACAAAAGTACTGTGTATTCTTTAAGTACGTTGTTTTAATTGTTGCTTGAAACAATCTGGTTGGAAGACACTGATTCTTACCTGTTAATTAAGAATGTCTCTCTGAAAAACAACATACAATTTTCCTCCTATAATGGGTTAAGAAATGCAACACCTAGTGAGTACTAGGTGCCATGACTTTCTCCCATGAAATGAATTGTTACCGTAAATCATGGAACGTTTAAGAGAATAGAAATGACAAATTTCTTTACTCTAAAAGTTAATTGAAAAACAAACCTTTACAAGGGTATGATATTGACTTGTTTAACAATCTCAGGGTTTTAGATTTACTAAAACATAGTTTGACAAATAAGTAACAACTTAACTGATTTAAATAGGTTTTAGAATCATTTTAATAAGTAATCTGGCGGACGCTAGTTTTAGAGTTGTTTAAGTATGTTTTCCCAAAAAAATTTGAAATGTTTATTGTGTTAAGTAAGTTTAAAGTGAAAATACTTCTTACATTGTTTTACTTTAATTATTGAATAACTTGTTTAAAATGCTTGTAATGGTAATATAGTTTGGAGAATGAAACTGACATTTTTCTATGATCAATATAACTAAAGTTGCTGTTTTCCTGTTACCCCTGACTACATGGAGGAGGGGAGGCTACCTGTATTAATGACGCACATTGCTTGTGGAAAAGAAAGCGTCTTTCAAACTTTGTAAGCCAATGAAAGGAGTGATTTTGGTGATACGATCACCAAAGTAAACTCATCTTGCCATGAAGTAACCACTGAGCCTTCACTTGAAATGGGGATCCATTTAAGTGTCGTGCCTATCTTTGTCCTGAAGATGACTCCTCACCACTACATCCTGCAACTTTCTATGTAACGGAGAAGCAACTGCAATCCAACTGTGTTTCTCAACAACGACCACATCTCAGAATAAGTATTACATTTCAAAGACTTTAAGATTCAAGTAAAATACAATTTGTTTGTATAATATCTACATGCAAACCAGAAGTAAAAATGTAGCACTTTGCTAAGATTAAAAATACAAACAATTATACTTTGATGAACTACTGAAAAAAGATAAGACTTGAGCTCAACCGATGATTCTGTGTGCATTTGAAAACAACAACTGCAATGTCAGAACCATTTAAACACTGATTGAGTTTAATTACAAGTTTGAAGTAAGTCTAGATTATAACTAATTATTAATACTAAATGCAATTTAAACTGCTTCTGAACAGAACTTAATTTTGAATATAATTTTAAAAGAAATCTGAAATTTGTGAAGGACTAAAATTCAATTTTTATATTTAAATATTAATCACATAATGGAGACGTCATCCTGTATATTAAGAAATGAATAGTGTGGTGTTGTCTAGGATACTGAGGTATTAATGTTAAATATTTTATCTTCATAAATATGTTCTACATTTTCTAAGTACAATTTCCCACTTAGACTAAAGACATAATTCCTGAGACTGCATTACACGGCAAAAGACTGTCTACACAGTTCTAACATTGACTCATGCTTCCAAGGAAATGAGGCAGAACAGTCAGTGGTGCATAGCCACACACTTTCACCTATGTTGAGAGAAACAGATTCCTCCCAAGTGGGAAAGCTTTGTGTGCCACCTTTTCCACAGACCAAACCCGGACATATTCCTCAGTCAGCCTAGGTCTATCAAAACTGCAGTATGCTGTAATAGTGTAACACAATACCAACAGATTGCGGTACAAATCAATACTCATGCTGTATACACACTATTGTGCACTTGACATTTCTAGCAATCAAACCTGTGAGCCAGAAAAGTAGTAGCTATATCAAGGTACATTGTAGGCTAATCTTATCTGAGACAAGTAAGCTGTGGTGGTGAGTAACGCCGTGGCAAATCGATGCCACTTCTGAAGTGACGATCCTGTCTACCTGTTTTTTTTTTTTTTAGTTTGTTTTTTACAAATAATTTTTCCATACAGTCACCGAATTTCTGAGCCTGAAAAGCCTGTTTGTGATGGTCAGAATTATTTTACAGCCATTGTCATAGCAAATTTCTCTTGCACATGTATACCATTTATTCAAATGCTGGGGGAACTGTAGAGATCAGTACTAAACAGTACATTTCTATTAAGTGGAAATCATTTTAGCAACTAATGTACCAAATGAAATTTGTCTGCTAAAACAGTATTTCATTTACAGTAACTAGGTAGCATCTGCAATATCACTGTAGCAACTTGGAGAACAAGAAAGGTGGCCTTCTAATGATTTACAATATTTATCGTTCTTATATGGCCCTTCAATTTTAAGATATTAGTAATTGGAAATGATTACTAACTGCAGTACACTTTAACGATAGGTAGTTGCTAATTCTTACTTTTAAAACTTAATTATGGCTCACTGATCACAGTATCATTTAGTAATTGTAGAACAGTTTTGCCATGTGTGAAAACTTTAACAATAAAGCCGAAAAGAAAACGCTTTAAATTTAAAACTGGTTAATAGACTAGCAAGCACTGGCAAAATCAGCTGAACTAATTTATTTTAACATATTGTTTAGGACTTTGTGATAACTGCACAGTGGATGTCTTAATAGTAGTACATGTATCAACAATAGCAATCCAAACCATATTTCCATAATTGTTACAGATTTTCTAACAAGTCTGGAATAAACAGTCGTGGCTGCTACTTAATTAACCCATTGTAACAAAAAAACCCCAAACCAAAACAAAACAAAAAAAACACCACAAAACTGCTTAACCTAAAAAAGAACAGTCCTTTTAAGCAAATTAGCATTATCACCAACTGCCATTCTCATATTCATCTTGACATTAGACACATTCTTTCCCTTCTTCACATTCTTGTCCAGCGGTGCATACCACCAGTCTGTCGGAAGGTGAGATTGCTCACTGTATGCCGCACTCCAATCCAAACCACCAATACAGCCAAAATAAATTCCACTCCAAAATGACCTGTTATATGGTATGGCAAAAAAAATATTAGGAAGGTTGGTGTTTCTTATGCATTTCACTTAAAACCGGACATTACGGAGTCCGGATTTCTTAATTATGTCACCCGGACAAGGATGCCAATTCCCAGACTGTCTGGGCCAAACCCGGACATATGGCAACCCTAACAGAAACCCAGTCCGTTTTTAGAACCAGATGGACAATCCTGGTGATCATAATGACCCTGTCTCTGTAGAACCATTACCTGTAGTCTAGAAAATGCACCACTTGGCATGTAATTATTGAACAGGTGTTTATGAGAGAATGAGTATAATATGAACATGCATTAAAGACAGCTGCTTATAGCAGTAAAATATTCTTTTGTTTTTTAAGCTTTGCTTCTAAATATGCAAGATAAACGTAGACAGGCAGTTCAGTTTAAAAAAAAAAAAAAAAAAAAAAAAAAAACCAAAAAAACATAGAATGAGAGCTCGCATTAAGACGTTTAATTCTGCACCCTGTGATGACACACAAGGGAGTTTTATGTTTTATTTCAAACATGTGTTTTTTGCATTTTAGTATATTCCACTTTTTTTCAGTCTGTAGGCCCACCATGCAGCCCCCTCAGAGGGAGGGACTCGCTGCCTCTGGCAGCGTACTATCTGGGCAGCTTATAGTCAAGCCTGAAGGCACTCGGACAGTTTACTGGGGTTGCTGGCACATGGTGAGCCGAGGACACCCAGGCTGACCTAAGTCCTCCCCACCCAGGTGACGCTTGGCCAATTGTGCACTGCCCCTTGGGAGCTCTTATCCACACTCTGCAGTGGAATAGCCTGGACTTGACCTGCTGACCTCCAAGCTACAGGGCGCATCCTGCGTTCCAAGCAGAGCGCCTTTTCCGGATGCGTCACTCGGGAGCCCCCTGGCAGTCATTTTTAATCCATGGTCATTCATCCATTAAATAAACTGTGTTTGAGCAGGAAAAACAAACATTGTGAACTTCTGGTGCGTTTACAATCATAACTCTGGCAAGTCTCTGTACACCCATTACCCTAAACAGAAGTGCACTTTTAAGAATGTACTCTCTGAAAATTCATTTAAAAGTATGTTAATAAATTAAAAAAAAAAAAAAAAAAAATGCTAATCATCTTTTGCAGTGAATGTAAAAAAATTGAATATCTGAGTCTACTATTAATTCCCACCTTTATTTTTTAGTTCTACCAAACACATATCTTATATTTTAATTAAATCCAATCACTCTTGGTCAAAGCACAACATATATAACAACTTATTTTGATTTCAGTTTTAAATAACAGTCTGAAAAAATGTGACTTTTTTCGGTAAATGTACACAGTGGTGCTGTATATTTTATATAATACATTTTTATATACTGTATACTCAATCACCCATCATGTATATGCATATATACTATTGGCAGCACACATAAACCATATTTTTAGATGAATATGTGTTTTGTTTAACTGCTATAATATTTCAGAAATATGTATAAACACGTATCATAGGGATGGGTGTCCTGTGACTTCAATACTTATCATGTAAGTCACAAGATTACAGTTGGTTCTGCTGGGCTTTATTTAGGTACAGGTACACAAGTCTAAGCAGAGATTGCCTTTGGTTCTCACTTCCAGGGTTTAGTAGGTTGGAAACATCAGCTGAAAAGAAAAAAAGGGGGTGAAAAGAGGCAATTGATTTAACATCAGCCCATTCATCTTCATTCCTTTTAATCGGTAGCAGGCTCGGGGCTCTGTTAGAGGTTAATTACAAAACTAAAACTGTAGTGCTAAAACAATAAATAATCCTCATACAGTGTTTTGCTTGGAACTCCATCTCCTAAGCAAAAGCGATACAGTAGGAGTATATAGTTTTACAGAACACTTAATAGCAGTTTATTGTTTTGTCCTTTATGCAGTACTCAGACTCTGCATGAGAATAGTTAATGTAACATAAACTACTTTACAACTGCATTAAATGCTTGTTTGCAATGCAAATTATCTTCTATTTATGATTCCTGACTGTGCAAATGACTTCTAATTAAATCACTTTGTTTTTGTTTGGATGTTTAAGAGGTTTTCTTATGCCCAAAACAATGTCAGTAAAATGTAATAAGGAAGTAAAACCTCCTTCAAATACTGCAATTTCAGCTGACAAAAAGCGGTTTAGTCTATTTTTGGATCCCAAGTGTATAATTTTAGATTAAAATGCGTGAAGATTGCCACCACAATAAGGCATATTTCTTCTTTAACCTTAGTCAAAGGCAAAAAAGTAGTGCAAATCAAGGTTTTTTAATTTCCTTATCTTTTATCAAACATCAAGAGCATTATCACCGGTTCACATTTTTTCCTGTTGAAGATCTATTGGTTCTTTTCACTTTTGGATATACAGATATTTCAAAGACAATACTAAGGGAGTAAAATATTCTGCTTCTTCCTGTTACATAATCATTTCCTGTGCTGTAATCAATGTCAATCTTTTATTAGGGTATGTGACCAACCACACTGGAAATAATTTAATGCCAAGAACAAACAGTTTTATTTATGTATTTATAATATTTAAGTTTCTCTAAATCACTAAAGTTGTATTGATGTTCCTACTAGAAACCATGTATAAAATTGTCAAATATTCTTTATACATAATCTAGTCAGAAACATGGATTAGCTATATAAGATTTGATATCTACAAAAAAGGACCAGCCTTAGTCTGACTTCACTAATCTGTTGAGCAGGTTAAAAATAATGTAATTCCAATAATTGGAACAACTGTAGAAATATCTTAGAAATGCCAAAAAAGCTGAGTCACAAGTTATCCCGCCCCCCCCCCCCCCCCCCCCCCCCTTACTCTTGCATTTGTTGGCAATTGGTATTCAGATCAACTTGAAGATCTTACTCCTGACCTATAAAGCTGTGTGTGTCTTCGCGCCTGCATATGTAAATTAGCTGCTCACTCAATACACACCCTTTTGGTGACTTTGATCCTCTGACCTTAGTTTACTCCATTCACAGGAGTAAATGTTGGACTAAAAGTAGTTTCACAATCTAGACAGACTTATTTTTTAACTGTTATTCCCTTAAATTGACCATACTTAGCTTTATTGAACTTTATTCTTATTTTCAGATGCTTCTTTTGTAAAGTGTTTTGCGATGGCTTTGGTTGTGAAAAAACACAAGATTGGTGTTGTTGTATTATCATTAAATGTTCTGCTTTATTGTGGTGACCAGTAAATTACTGACATGAATTAGAAACCTATTCAGTACCATCAACCAATCAGCTTCCAGCTCTAGAGGGCTTCTTTCAGATGACAGATGCCCACTGCAATGTCACATCAGCAGCTTTGAATTGAATTTAAAACCAATATGACCAGTAGATACAGATATTTCTTTCTCTCAATATGTATGTCATCATAGTTGTTTTTAATTAAAATTTATGGGACTGTCATTACAAATTCCAGGTAAATCTGGGTTTTAAAATGTTGTTCAAAATAACTCCCATGGCAGTCCACTACCACACGGTAGCGTCTTCATCTACGGGCACTATTGCATCAGTACAGAGAATTCCCCACATCCCACAAGCTTCACAAAGTGGCAGGACAGCTAAGGAAACAAAACATTCCAAGTGTTTCCTTGCTCATCAAGCCCATTTATCCCAGGAGTCCACAGGTTCAACTGAAGTGTTTCACAGATCAAGTTTGCTGCCCACAGTGAGTTCAACAAACCGATCACTACATGTTTAACAGTGAGGCCAAACACCAAGATAGTCTTCTTTTTTTTCCTTCACACAATGACATGGTTTCATGTTTTGCTTTATCCTGTGGTTTGATGTAATCGTCCATAGCTAAAGGTTTACTATACAATCCAAGCCTACTGAATGTTTAATCCTAACCCTCACTCCTGCATACATAATAGGGAGTGATAACTTGGCTGTATTAAATATTCATCATGTAAATTACCTCTGTGAAAAACAGCTCTGACTACAATCAATGCCTGCTGCACAAACACATTAGTGTGCTATAAAATTAATCAAAAGGACCTGCCACCACTTAATTAAAATGGGTGAAAAAGCACTGAATAAATGGACCGCTAAGGGTTAATAAGTGCAGAGATGCCAATGTCTGATGATCTGCAAGAGTAAGACTTATTCTGAAGGGCATATGTCATTGCTGAAGGTGTACGGTGAGATGACAAAATCAGTTTTCAACTGCTTCGTGCAATTAAACCAACTACAGGTTCTGTATCAATAGCAAATAGTACTGAACCAATGAAGATATTTTACTGAACTGTGTACATTTAAAAACGCTCTCCCATTACACTTTGTTATGGCAACTTTCAGTCAATTTGTACGCATTTATTTTGTAAATGTATTAATATACAAGCTCTTAGTTCTCTATATCAGAAATATACTCGTGTGAACAATAGAAACAACAGGGCTTTGTTAATATTTGGTTGCAGCATCTATAATGATCATAAAAAAAGCAGGATAAAAACCTAAAATTCAGTTCAGATACTTTATCAGTCAAGAGATCCAAAACTAATAAAGAGGTAAACTAAAATTGTTGTTACACAGGTATGTTGAGCTACAGGTAATGTATCACGCCTTTTTCTCTCGATGGCTACATGTGGACAGCTCCCTAGAATGGTACAGTTCAGAAATGAATACAAAGGGCCCATTCTGGGCTCGGAATTAAATTAGAATTACAACTTGTTAGCACTGCAGGACTAATAATTAGCTCCATAAGTAATTTTTGGGAAGAATATCACTTATGAAGTTACACTGGGCAGCACCAACATTAGTCCAAGAGAGACTTGATTTATTTATTTCTTTTACATTGTTTTGTTCAGTTACACAGGATTTGAAATACTCTCACATGCCACAGTTGGATTTAGTATAGAACAGGAACAGGAGCAAGGGCTACGTGAAGTAAAACTGGGACTTGAAATAGGAATTATGTGCTTGTGACTTTAGAAAAAGAACAGGATTTCCCCTTGGCTCGCAGAGAGCCGATTGGCCTTCAATAAAGTTGAAGAGGTCTCCTCGTCTTACAAGGGTCGGCTACACTTAAGGGGTTCAGCGCGGCCACGTGAGGAAACAGGAATGCTGAAAAGAAAGAATAAGACATCCAGAGGAAGCTTGGCACAGATGAAAGTAGCTCGTTATTAAAGAGTACAGAGCTTCCCCTAGGCTTGCGGAGAAGCACCCTTGCTACTTTTCCCAAGAGGACCTAGAGTGATAGAGAACGGTAACGAAAGTGTGTTAGGATAAATTTGGCCGGGGGTCCCTTCTGTTTCACAGAGAACCTTCCTGGCTGAGGACAAGGTCAGTGCACTTTGCCACTAAGGTTGTGAAGTGAGCTTCACTTGCCCCCAAAGGGAGACAATTGCTGAGGTGGTGCATCATAATGGAGGAGGAAGGGAGGATGGAAGAAAATGGAAAATGCAAGATAAAGAATAAGGGTGCAACCCAGGGCTTAACTAGGGAGAGTGGCAGGATGTAACTTGGGAGAAGCTTGTTTATAAAACAACTAAACTATAAAAGACTATCACTATCATTTTAAAATGCCAATACATTGAAACAGTGTCACATAAGAAAATATTGAATGAAGAGGTCTCTAAACTCCTGGTACCATATGCTTGTTTTGTCCTTGTGATGAGTCAAAGGGGTTTCGGTCTGTGATTCAGCCTCCCGACAGTAGGTGGCATCAAACCAACTCGGGACTTCCCTTACCAAGATCTCGTGACCATGGCAAAAGTCATCTTTTTGAGGGGCGGCACCTTGGTGAGGGGCGGAAGTACGAGTATGTAAATTCCAGCCACTGGAGTCAAGTGAAGGATAAGGACACGTGTCGGTTGGGGATTGGTGTTCCACTGACTACAGAGGCGGGACATTACATACTAAAGGGAACGTACTACTGTGTTCGGGGTTGGTCCGAAAGTAAAAGTAGGAGGAGTAACGGGTGAAGGGAGAGACTGGTTTTGTGCAGCGGGTTTTTTTGAAATACTAACATTTCTTTTGTCTTTTTTTTGTTTATGATCACCACGAAGACAAATTAAAGACGAGTCATCAGTTTGTTTTGGATTTCACCCCTGCACTCCTTCCCTCACACCATTTTGTTTTTCGTTTGTTATTTAATCCTTTTTGTTGTGTATAGAAAATAAAAATAAATTATTTTATTTCTGTACACATAAATTACTGTCTGGACATTCCATTTAATACACTCTCGCCTCACACGTGGTGTCAGAAGTGAAAATGGATCCAGCTACAGTTTTGACAATGTTTAGGGAGCAGGAGGAGAAGCGAGAGGAGAGAGAGACACGGCACCTGGAACAGCTCGCCCAGTTCTTGGGACAGCTGGTAGAAAAACTATCAATATCAACATCAGAGAGAGCGGTTGCCCGGATGTTTGCAGCTCAGCCTAATCTTCAGAAGATGACCTCGGAAGATGATCCCGAGGCTTTCTTGATTACGTTTGAGAGAGTGGCAGAGGCTGCAGAGTGGCCTAGGGAACACTGGGCCATGAAATTGGCACCCTGCCTGACAGGGGAAGCTCAGGCAGCGTATCGAGCCCTGACGGCCACGAATGCAGGGGACTATGTTAAAGTTAAAGAAGCCATTCTCTCACGCCTCGGGATCACGGAGGAAACATACCGGCGCCGTTTTCGGGAATACCAGCTGTCCAAGGGGATGCGGCCCCGGGTTGCGGGACAATATCTTTTAGATCAGTGCACCCGGTGGCTGCGGCCAGAAGAACATACACCCCAAGAACTGGTGCAGAAAATAGTTATAGAACAGTTTGCGTCTATACTACCGCCAGGGAATCGAGAGTGGATTAAGAGGAATAGACCTACCACTCTCGAGG
Source organism: Polyodon spathula (assembly GCF_017654505.1). Lineage (NCBI taxonomy): Eukaryota > Metazoa > Chordata > Actinopteri > Acipenseriformes > Polyodontidae > Polyodon > Polyodon spathula. Next base: position 17,099,204 of record NC_054548.1, on the reverse strand, counting down.
ATGCCCTCCTCCTGGCGGAGGCCTACGAAGACGCAAACGAAGGTGCCGGGTCAGACCCCACTCCTGCCCCTAAACTAACTCGGACCAACCAACCAATGAAGCCCAGAGGGGGTAACCGGACCTTCAGACCATGGAGGTCAAGGTTAGCCCCATCCTGGGCGAGAGAGAATCCCCCTAACCTGCCGGTCGCGGACTCGCAGGACAGATTAACTCCGTTGATGCCTCCTAACCAAGTGTGCTACCAATGTAATGAGCCTGGACACATTGCCAGGAATTGTCCAGTAAGAAAGGTGGACCTGGCGACAAGATCCTGGTCAGCAGTAACAGGTAGGAACACTGGGGAATGTCGGGAGGGCCCTTATCAGTTAAGAGTACAGGTCGGGGGAAAGAGTACTTACGCATTTGCGGACTCTGGGTGTGCACAAACATTGATTCGGCAAGCTCTCTTGGATGGGGTAGCCTGGGAGCCACAGGGTAAAGTGGCTATCTCCTGTATTCATGGAGAAACTCGGGTTTATCCCACCACTAAAGTTAGACTTATTGTAGGTGATTATTCAGCTTGCGTTAAAGTGGCTGTAGCGCAATGTTTACCATACCCTGTTCTCCTGGGAAGAGACTGGCCGTTTTTTGATCGTATTTTAGGTCGGGAAATGGTCTTAGTTTCTACCAGGGGACAATTAAAGCAACAGGAGAAAACAATTGGCGAGATTTTTCCGTTGCAATCCGACCTGTTTAACCCTAAAATCCGCCCAAGAAAAACAAAAAGAGAGCGTCGGGTGGAAAAATATGAGGGAACTCTGAGACGACAAGGGGAGGGGTCTGACACAAAAGTAAACCAATCGTTGAAACGGCAAGGAAAGGGAGTAGGTATTCAGTGTAACCGGGGCTGCGAGGTTACTGAGGTGGAAGGTCATGTAATAAAAGACACTCCTCTCTGTGTACCTAGCCATTGGGACCGAGATATTGACTTGGGATATGAACAACAAAATGATCCCACGTTACAGTATGCTTGGAAACGGGTTAGATATATCGAGGGGAAGGATATGCAGGAAGGACAACCGGTGGTATTTCCGCATTTTTCTGTATCTGGGCACTTATTATATAGAATAACCCGGGCTCCCGGGACGGGACAGCTCGTAAAACAGTTATTGGTTCCTAGGCCTTTTCAGTCAGAAGTCATGAGATTGGCGCATGACATTCCATTTTCAGGTCATTTGGGAACTGAAAAGACTCAGGAACGAATTCTGGCCCGGTTTTTTTGGCCTGGGGTTTATGGTCTGGTGCGGAAGTATGTATCGGAGTGTCCTGAATGTCAATTAGCTGCCCCTAAGTCAGTTCGCCCCGCACCTCTGGTTCCACTTCCAATTATTGGGGTTCCGTTTGAAAGGATTGGTGTAGATTTAGTAGGCCCTCTGGAGGGAACAGAGTCAGGATATCGGTATATTTTAGTAGTAGTGGACTACGCAACGAGATATCCAGAAGCTGTTCCCTTACGCTCTATGAATGCAATAGCTGTAGCGAATGAATTGGTAAAAATATTCTCTAGGGTGGGAATCCCGAAAGAAATTCTCACTGATCAGGGCACTAATTTTATGTCAGACTGTATTCAGCAACTATATAAATTATTGAAAATTCGTTCAATTAGAACCTCAGTTTTTCATCCACAAACGGATGGGCTTGTTGAACGATTTAATCAGACTTTGAAAAATATGTTGCGCCGCTTTGTAGATCAAGAAAAACGCAATTGGGCTAAACTGCTTCCCTACTTGCTCTTTGCAGTTCGCGAGGTACCACAATCCTCAACGGGGTTTTCCCCGTTTGAGCTCTTGTACGGTCGGCAGCCGCGGGGTATCTTGGATCTCATAAGAGAAGGCTGGGAAGAACAGTCAAAGGAGTCTAAAAATGTAGTAAAATACGTGTTGCAGTTACGCGATCGCTTAGAATTAGTCGGTCGATTGGCACATGACAATCTCAAAGCGGCACAGCAGAAGCAGCAACAAAGCTACAATAAAAATGCAAGAATTCGGAACTTTCGACCTGGAGATAAAGTGTTGTTATTGTTGCCCTCATCGGAATCTAAGTTGTTTGCTAAATGGCAGGGTCCCTTTCAGGTTATTCGAGCAATTGGTAAAGTCAATTATGAGATCCGACAGCCTGGGCGTCGGAAAGAAAGTCAAATTTATCATGTTAATCTCCTGAAACCGTGGAAAGAACGGGAAGTCCATTTTATATCTCCTGTACAGGAGGGAGAGGATTTTGGACCCTCAATTGAGTCAGAGTCAGCAATTGAGGTCCCGATGGGGGAACAATTAACTCCTGATCAGCGTGAAGAGGTAAGCAATCTAATTAAAATGTTCAGTGATGTGTTTTCTAACGTGCCTGGAAGAACGCATTTGATCGAACATGCTATTATCACTCCGCCAGGTCTAAGAGTTAGACAGAGACCGTATCGCATTCCAGAGAGTCGGAGAGATTCTGTTCGAAGGGAGGTGGAGTGTATGTTGAAACTTGGGGTAATTGAACCTTCCCGAAGTGAGTGGTGTAGCCCAATAGTACCAATAGACAAGCCAGATGGGTCACTACGATTATGTATCGATTTTAGGAGGGTGAATGCTATCTCCAAGTTTGATGCATATCCCATGCCTCGAGTAGATGAACTCTTAGACAAACTGGGGCAAGCTCGGTTTATTTCAACTCTGGATCTGACGAAAGGATATTGGCAAATTCCATTAACGAAAGCCTCTCGTGAGAAAACGGCATTTTCAACCCCAGAGGGTCTTTTTCAATTTTGTACTATGCCGTTCGGACTTCATGGAGCGCCTGCTACTTTTCAGAGACTAATGGACAGGGTTTTACAACCTCATCGAGAGTATGCAGCTGCGTATATCGATGATGTAGTCATTTATAGTTCTTCCTGGAGAGAACATTTGACTAGATTAGAAGCCGTCTTACAGTCTCTGAGGAGGGCGGGGCTCACAGCGAACATGGCAAAGTGCGCTATTGGAAAAGAAGAAACTAAATATTTAGGTTTCATAATGGGTAAGGGTAGAGTGAAACCGTTGGTTTCAAAAGTCCAGGCTTTGTTGGATTCACCGGTACCTACCACGAAAACCCAGGTGAGATCACTGTTAGGGTTGGCTGGTTATTACCGCCGCTTTATTCCACACTTTTCCACTATAGCCGCCCCTCTCACTGATCTCACTAAAAAGAACGCTCCAAATAAAATTAAGTGGAGTGCAGAGTGTCAGACAGCCTTTGAATCTATTAAAACTAATTTGAGTCAGGCCCCAGCATTAATAAGCCCGGATTTCAGCCGAGAGTTCGTCCTGCAGACAGATGCATCGCAGACTGGTCTGGGGGCGGTTCTGTCCCAGGAGAGAGATGGTATAGAACACCCGATACTATACATCAGTCGGAAGTTACTGCCCAGAGAACAGAGGTATTCGGTAGTGGAGAAAGAATGCCTGGCAGTGAAATGGGCAGTGGAATCTTTAAAATACTATCTTCTGGGACGACCCTTTGTACTCATCACAGATCACGCTTCTTTAAAGTGGTTAGACACGATGAAGGATTCAAACGCTAGGATTACGCGGTGGTACCTGGCGCTCCAACCCTTCGCCTTTCAAATAAGGTATCGTGCGGGTAAGTTACATCAAAATGCTGATTTTTTTTTCCCGGGAGGGAGGTAAAAGGGAAGGGTTAGAGGTTTCCGAGTGTTCCTTCGGCTCCACTCTGAGGGGTGGGATATGTGATGAGTCAAAGGGGTTTCGGTCTGTGATTCAGCCTCCCGACAGTAGATGGCATCAAACCAACTCGGGACTTCCCTTACCAAGATCTCGTGACCATGGCAAAAGTCATCTTTTGAGGGGCGGCACCTTGGTGAGGGGCGGAAGTACGAGTATGTAAATTCCAGCCACTGGAGTCAAGTGAAGGATAAGGACACGTGTCGGTTGGGGATTGGTGTTCCACTGACTACAGAGGCGGGACATTACATACTAAAGGGAACGTACTACTGTGTTCGGGGTTGGTCCGAAAGTAAAAGTAGGAGGAGTCACGGGTGAAGGGAGATACTGGTTTTGTGCAGCGGGTTTTTTTTGAAATACTAACATTTCTTTTGTCTTTTTTTTGTTTATGATCACCACGAAGACAAATTAAAGACGAGTCATCACAGTTTGTTTTGGATTTCACCCCTGCACTCCTTCCCTCACACCATTTTGTTTTTCGTTTGTTATTTAATCCTTTTGTTGTGTATAGAAAATAAAAATAAATTATTTTATTTCTGTACACATAAATTACTGTCTGGACATTCCATTTAATACACTCTCGCCTCACACGTCCTATTTAGTCAAATAAGCTTGCAAGAGCTACTTCCAGCAGATCTCAGTTGTTAATAAATAATTGCTTTGTGCGGCCTTCAGTTATAGTAGAAAGTTAAGCAAACTGGATATTCCCTGTTGAAGTCTCGTGAACATAAGCTACAGCTTTCAGACTTGTTTCCATGCAAAACAAAAACTTAGTTTTTGAGGAATTTGCACAGCTTTTTAGTGTGTGAAGGCACAGTTCCTATAGCATGATGAATGTACATGATATGTAGAGATCATTTTGAGTTTCTAGATTGCATGGAAACCCGTCCATTGTTATCTTCATATTCTGCAGTAAGATTTGTATGACACATTTTCCTTGTCACTTATAAAAATTTAAAAAAATATATATATTATGTTGGGTATGTGATTTTTTTTTTAAATGCATGAGATAAGCAAGGCTGTGCATGAGAGAATGAGATAACATGCACATGAGTGAATCTCCCTCTGAGTGTCTTTAAGTGGGTCAATCAATACATCAAAACTAGGGAAATCTCTAGTGTCGTTAGATATAATGGTAGCTTCATATGTTGCTCCTGATCCAAAATGGAAAAAAAAAGGTGGGCGTTTACTGTATATGGTTATTAGATATTTTTTCTTGGTTGCATATCAAAATGATTGATTAAACACCACTCAAAATGCTAGCATTAACATTATTCCAAAAAATTTTAAAACTAAGAAAAAGTATACACTGCATATGATACGTCATTTTGGTATGAATATTATTATTTTATTTCTAAAGGTCAACTTAGTTTTGAGTTTTACAAACAGAGACATTTTTATGACAGACTACAGTATCACTTTTAGCAAATGAATACTGGTTTTCTGTGAGGATCTGTAAAACCGAAAAAGGAATCTTAGTCATGTCTCCCTGAGAAGGTATTTGCTGCACCTACACCTTTAGTTTTGTGTGCCTCCTTGACAAAACATTCTGAACATTTAACCAATCCATAATTCTACATAAGCAAACTAAAAGACGTTGCTTGGCTACTCCTCAACATTCATGCACAAGTATCATGCATAATTAGTAAACCCTCAATAGTGCTCAATTTAGAAATACTAAAAGAAACAATAAATTCAATGGCAAGGTAAATCGCCTTCTTGCACTAAAAACACAATCTCTTAAACCTAATGAATTCAGCAAGAATTGTTTAAGTACAAAAACATGAAAAAAACAGGTTCCATTAATTTGTTTAAAAAAAAAAAAGACAAATACGGGCCTTAACATCAGCTTGCAGCAAGACTGGCAATCGTTTTGCACTGTGCCTGCAGAATTCCAATTGAGTTATTTATTATTATACAAATATTATGTGGTGGGAAATGTGGCTGAGTAGGGTAACCTGTTGTAGATTTAACCTTTAACCTAAAGTGCTGTATTTTAGCTACGTTCATCAACAACCATAAGGATCAGAATTGCTGAAGCTACAGTTCTATAGGAAAACGTGTATATATCATATATGTAAGGGTATAATAGGTTTATAAGAAATATTTATGCAGTGTAATAGTTTTTGTATTGGAACTAATTATTCTTTTCAAATATGTTATTTTCTGTTACAAAGTGAACAGAGAAACACATTAGGTTATTTGAGCTCAGGAATGTTAGGAGTGAGGATCCTCTTCTGAATTCTTTCATGGGGGATAGATGGGTGAATCTCAGAGATAACAGATTCAAAATGAATGTCTGTTAGGTGTGGAAATCTGCCACAAGTACATAGGTATAGGAAAGGGAGTTCATAAATGACATCATTACAAGGGTGTGTTTTGGAATCTACAAAACTAAAATGAATACATTGTCCGGTGCCCAGTTCTCAATCTCACTGCAGCCCAGAGTGACGCGTTCATTCAAATTATTCTATTCTGAGCTATACCAATAAACATATATTTGACATCACTAATATTGTTTATCAGTTTTATATTTCTTACAGCAGTCAAAAATGTTTATCAAATAATACATGGGCAATACACAACACTTTCGTATGGTATATTTGTATTTTTGTATCGTGTACAGAATTTGTCTTCCTTCTGCACTTCAAATTATTTGACCTAATTAATTACCGGTGTACTGTACCTATGAGGTTAAAAAACTCTACAACCACAAATGCAGACGAGCCTGGATCAGTTCGCTCCCAGACTTCTCTCTCTTTTTCACCCGCACCACTTTGACCTTGACTGAAACATTTAATTTAATATATCAATGTTATTAATACGTCTTCCAGAGACACATATCTTGCCGAGAGTGACTTATCTTGCACTCTGTGTGAGAGATCCAACTCCCAGGCCTGATACAAGAAGGAGTTTGTGAGAAGACGCTCTCGTCATGATAAGAGGTAGCCAGTGAACACTTACTGTATGAACACATATAAAGTTACTGCAGTTAAACCAGCATTTAAAAGTAGGTTCAGCTGAGGGATTTAAACAGATGTGTCTGAGTTTGCATCCTGTCCAGCAATACCGGTATATTGCATTACCTAAACAACAGTGTATGTTAAAAGTATTGGTAAGGTAACATTTTTTGTACATGTATTTACATATTTAATATTTAAAAAGCAGACACATTATTGTTATGTTACCCATAACTAGATTATTCAAATAGCTCACTCCTTGCCTTATAAATATCAATAACACAGTCAGTAAAAGGAAACATAAGAGCCCACAAACATAAATCATAATGTCTATGTTTGCTTTTTAAAATAAATGTAAATATCAAAAAATATGTTTGATATTTTTCTGCCTACTGTGAAAGTACTTGAGTTTTTGGTCGCTCTTCTATGAGATGACCTTAACAGTTTAACAGCTGCTGGAAATATTTATTTAAATATTTCTGTGTGCGAAGAGTAATTGTAAAAGGCAACAATGCATGTCCCCTGTATACTGAATTACTGTTCTTCTACACTTTGACAGTGGATTGAGATTTGAAGTTTATGTCACAAATGACCAAAGTTGTAATTGTTTTATTCATTGGTGGTTTTATTGTATACTGTTTCAGTTGCACTATTTATTTCATTTTTTACACTGTGTATTTTATTTATTTTTATACCCAAAGGGAGACCATAGTAAAGGGTTACATTTATGTGTTTTTTGTACCCAAAGGGAGACCCAAATAAGGAGCTTTATGTATGTGTTTTTACCCCTTTGATTATTTTATCACGGTCACGGTCACAAGTGATTGGGACCTTAATTGTAGTCAGGTGCAAGCCATCAGCACCACTTGATTAGTTCCTTTATATAAGTGGAACCAAAAGAACAGAGAGGAGAGAGAACATGGGGGAACACATTGGAATGGAACTGTGGCCATTTTGGACACTGAAGGAAGAGAAGCAGCACTGGAGCCTAAACAACAAATACACTGAAGAGAAGCAGAAGGAAACAAACCGGCATTACTAAATGCAGTGAAGACTGTGGCACAGAAAAGAAAGTTAAGTACTCTTTGCATAGTTGAGAGTAAGAGAAGACTGTTTCACAACGGACTGCAAGTGTAACTCGTGTTATTTATGTAAACGTCCCATTTTATGGAAACTAGTGTTCTAGTTAACTGTTAATGACTCCAGTACATAGGGACTGTGAATGCAATAAGTAGCTGTTGGACTGGAAGATATTTTTATTGTATTATGAGGGCTGCTGATGCATTGTTGTTTTGTCTGTCTCCAGGGCTTGTCTTCTCTCCCTCTGTTCCAGAAGAAGGATTGCAGAGAAGATGGACTGCTAGATTACCTCCAGATACTCAGATAGGCGAGGCTCTCACCTACTAGAGTTAATTATCAGTGGCTGGGTCCGAAGACTAATGCTCTTGTAAAGAGGGGCTAAATGCAAGGTATGTTAATTAAACCTATTTAGAGAGTGAGATGGGGATGGGGAAGGGAAAGTGAGTATTAAAGATGGATTGTTTTCAATGTTTCTCCAGGATTTACATCATGGAGGGAGGGAGGGCGGAAGCACCTTCTGGAGGTGGGAGTTGGATCTGTATGCCAAGTATTGGCAAGCAGCCAGTTGGACTTTTGTGGACAAATTAAAGTGCTTGTATTATGGTGAAGACAACTTTGGAGAAGATTGCTTTTTGTCCTTTGAGGAACGAGACACTCTGCGGCCTTTGAAGGTTAGATGATACTAATGGTATTGTGGACATAATTAATCTACCTTCTAAACAGTATGGGACATTTTTTAAATCCTCAAGTGGGACCGAACTATACTGTTTGTTTACCTGAATACTTAACTGTGTGGATATTAAATTAAGGAATCCCTGGGAAAAACATTCTTTTCGTGGGTATAGGTATTCTTGTTTTATTTCTTTGTGAAAACTTGTTCTATTTATTCTCCTGAGTAAAAGGAAATAATTGGTAGCTGTTTAAACACTTAAAACTTCACATTTTTGGTTTTCGAAGACGATCAACAATATACTTATGGCATATGTCTGCTTGTTGGTAGGTATTACTGAGCTCTTTATATTCAAGCTGCCGACAGTCCCCTTCCGGGGGTGACGTCCTTGGTCCCGTCTACCGAGGGATCCAAATAGTCAACTCACGGAAGCCATTCCTCTTTTTACCTCAAGATGGTAAGGTAAGACGTCTGTGTTTACAACTGAACGTATTTTGAAAGAGCTTTTCCGAGTCGACTGCAGTTCCCCTGCATTTGTGCTGAAAGCTGGCTTGCCGCTTTCCTGGAATCGGCTGCTGCATTCTAGCTCTTGTGCTTTCTGTGCCTTTTTTTCACTGGCTACCTCACTTGTGTTTCAGGCTGTCGTTTACTGTCTGTAGTATCTGAGCTACTGCCTGTGCAGTATTTAAGTGTGTTGTCTTTTCAGCCTACACTCTTGGGGTGAACACTGCCGGGGATAGGCTCTGCTGTATCCCCGCTGTTGAGTGATTCGTCGACTGCTGTGTGATTGGTTGGGCGAAATATAATATATATTTAATTATTACTGTTGAAAATTAGCCGCTGTGTGTGTCTATATATATAATGCCAGTCAGCCATGTAATTCCCAGTTCTGCTGTCTCCCTTGCGACTTCTCTGGTATGTTTTCCCAAAAGTACGTTGTTGGTTGTCTTCGAATTGAAAGGGAATGTTAGGTTACCATAACCCTGGTTCCCTGAAAGAAAAGATGACCAACAAAACTTGCAAGGTCATATCGGTCACCCTCACAGGTTCGTTGCAAAATGAGGAATGGCTTCCGTGGGTTTATTTTGATCCCTCGGTATGCAGGACCAAGGACATCACCCCAAGACCGCTTTGATATAAAGAGCTCAGTAATACCTACCAATAGGCAGGCATATCCCATAAGTATGTTCTAGGTCGTCTTCTCTCTCAGGGAACCATGGTTACGGTAAGTAACCTAACATTTCATGTTTATTTGATTTGGAGTTATCTTTAACAATAAAATTTAATTCATATATTTAGGAAAAGTCAAAAACAGACTGTGGCAAAGTGCCTGTCCCTGTGTGCATTTTGTGTTGTGTGTTAATGTTGGTGTACAGTCATTGGTACACATGATATAAACGGGTCTGTAACATGAGTGTTTAAAATATATATTTGTATTTAGGTACGAGGATTGCACAGCACTTCACGTGCAAGTAAAATGTAATATGTGAGCATGGGGAATTGCACTTTATTAATTCATGTGCAGTTGTACGGAGACTCCAATTGAATGATTGATTAGCAATCGAGTCTCTGTACAGCTGCATGTTTTCACTCACTCGGGGTTGTGTGTTCGGTAAGTGGAGAACAGGATTGGAGACGGAGGTAATACTAATAGTAGTAGTAGTAGTAAAATATCGCTCACTTTGTTTTGTTTAGTCAGTTTTGTTTGTCTATTTATTTTGGCGAATGTGCCCTGTCCTGTTTTTGTTTGTTACAACCATTTTCTGCTGTTCATTCATTAAATGCTGAGCGAGACCATTCGCTCAGCTCCACCAAACTCCACCTCTCTGTTGCTTATTTCCTGGCTCTGGTCTGACGTCGCCCACTCCGGCCGTCTTTGACACAGACATACACATACAATTTTCAACGGAAGAGTAATTAACATTTTAAATCCAAAATGGATCAAATTGCCCTGCATGACAGTTCCACTGTTAAACTAGAGTATATAAACCTTTACATTTATTAAATACATATTTTATTCTTAGTCACCACAGGAAAAATCTAAGTGCATTTTAATATAGAGCTGTTTTGAATGAGCTCAGTATAATCACAGAAACAAAATATTAATGAAATTAAGAGCAGCAATTGATGTATACAATAGGCATGTCTCCAAATTGCTACAAGTGCAAATAGCTTTTCACATTACTTGCTTAGTGGACAGTATATTGTATTCTGCGATGTAAATACTGTTGAAGTGTACCGCTTGAATATTATTGGCAGAATGAAAAGAAAGCTCATCAATTCTATGCACGTCTTGACTCCTGAGGGTTCATTATCTGTATCTCCCTGAATACAGGATAGGGATGGAAAGAAACACAAATGTGAATACTTAGCCTATCTTTACAAAATAAAGCTTCAACATCAAGGATATTTTGAGAAACCTAAGCACCACTGGGTAATTACGGAAACATCCTATTACCAATTAAAAGTATCTACTATGTAGAACTTTATATCTTCTACATAGGACTAAAAAAAAAAAAAAAAGTCCTACATAATATTTAATAAAGTTTTTTTTTTTTAATTGGCTAGGACGCTTCCGTAGATAATAAAACTTGGCTCTTTAACAGCAAAGTGTACTGTCTGAAAGTTTGCATAAGAGACTGGCTGTCCAAGGGCAAGCCAGTCACAGATGTTTTCTGCAGAAATCAAACCTGGCCTCATTCTTCTTTTTGATCATAAAATATTATTCCAGTCTAAATTAACTAGCTGGTATATGGGATCCTTCCCTGTCAACTCATTCTCCAGAAAAAAACATAAACAACCAAATGCACATTTTGCATTTGTCCATTTCTGAAACAATCTAACTCTCCATGTTTCCGGACACACAGTTTAAGATACTGTAAGTATTGTCTTCTGGTTTGGATGCTACCAAACCCTAATACATGTATTTACATTTCTTTTGAAATTGGAGATTATTATTAAGAATGTTTTTGAAAAACTACCAGCATTCTTGTGTGCATGTAGATGTATGTTTGATTCCAAGCTCAAGTGGATTTCCTGTGCTAATTCTGCTAAATCATAGTTCATTGGGTACAGCTTCTCCACAGTGATTATTCAACATGCTATTTAACTGTAATCTGTAAGGGATAAACAACAATAAGTGTTGAATCAGTAAAACTAATTCACTGTTTCAAGTGCCTTTTGAGTTGTCTATGACACTTGAAACATCCATTCCTAATTGATGCTTTTCAATAATGAGATTCAATTGATTGTTTGGTAATTGGATTTGATTTTTGCTCTTGTTATTCTTCAGACAGTTAATGTTGTCAAGTTCCTCGGAGTTTGAAATCCCACTTACAACAAATGTTGTCTGTGTAAGTGAAGAGTTGTGAGGACTGTTTTAGATGTAACACATTAAACTGACATTAGGGAAAAAAATAAAAATAAAAAAGCAAACGCAATGAAATGTGTACATGCAACAGAAAGTAAAGTTACAGATTGTTTTGTCAAACCTATAACAAGACCTAAATGTCTGGCCAGTTTGAGAAGTTCCCAGGCAAAATATAAGTGGGTTGTAAGCTTGTTTGATCAGTGGTTAAAATGAAAGAAATGCTAAAGCTGAGTTTACATCTAATGTCCTTTTGATGGAGATTAAGTGATGATGAAATTGCTGTTCCTGAGATTGTCCAGTAGAAATGTAAAATGAAGGGGGATGTTTGTGGAAGTGAATTTGTAATTCTGAAAATGCTATTTTTATATTGTTAGTTATTACTTTTATTTTAACAATGTGGAATTTTAAGTCCTTTTCTAAGTTATGTTTGAAATGTGTAATGCTATAAATGAACTTATTGTTGCATAATAAAATGGTATTCACTTTTCTATTGAAATGTTCTGACTGGTTAACGAATCAAGTGTTCTCTGGATTTGTAGCATAAACAGTGGATTGGTTTATCAACAATATATCTACCCCGCACTCCCCTTTTCTTTAAAGCCATACAGCCACTTTTTTAGTTGGACGATTCATATAATTCAATTAAAAGTCACAAATGTTTTAATCTAAAAGAAAGTCTCTGCTAGTATTACTCTGGAGATGGCCCTATTCCATGTCAGTAAAGGAAACTTACCGCCTGACAGATTAAAGTATAGAAAAAAAAAACACACTTTTACAAGTGTGCTACCTAGCTTAGCCATTTAAGAAATGCAGCTTGTCGGACTATTGCCTGCTTATCTTTAAAAGGCTCAAAATAAATGGATTCGTATAATACAAATTACATGTGATCTTTGGTTGAACAGTAAAAATGCAGAAGATTCTTTTTTGAAAATCTAATTCACTGATCTCCCAGCACTTCGGTTCTGTCAGCTGTAATACTTGATAATAACAAACCAGTGAAATTAAATCTAGTTTATAAAAAGGGACTAACAAGATTAGGCCAAATTGTAATTGTCCCTTTTTTGTGAAAGGAAAATAAAACTGTTATGTAAACTTGTGCTTGTATTGATTCAGGGCGATGCAAGTGTTCCTGTAATGGAAGTTTTATTTATTTTCTCAATAGGAACACAGTGTAGTTCACACAAAACAAAAGTATAGGCAAGGAGCATATCTTACTGCTGCTTCTCTTTCTCTCGCTTTTCCTGTGTCTTTTTGTCACATCTGGTTTGTTCTAACTTTATTGTTCACTGCTCTCTCTCTATGGGAACCACACTAGTCCAAAACGAAACTTAAATGTGCAGACCTTGCAGTACTAAGTTTACATTTTTTTGTTAAAGGACAATCAAACTAATAAGGTTCCAGAACTAGTATGTACTGTAGGTATATATTGACTTAATATCCTAATCCTTAAACTTGCTGCCAAACAAGTCAATACATTAAATTGTAAAGCTAGGTAGTCTGACCTACCAAAAATTGTATCAAAATTATGCATTGTTACCTTTCATAATTCTGATGACTTCTGTTCCATGAAAACTAAATAGGTTATCATGATATATTCAGTACATTAAAAATGTATATCTTTAACATCTGTCACAAAAACACTGAGCCGTATTTATACAATTAAATAATATTTAAACACTATCTTCACTTGTTCCTTTTAAACTGTTAGGTAAAACATAATAGTGATTTAAAATAAAATACTCAATGCTTGCTATAAATTTGCTTCTTTTTTTTAAACATAGCAAAACTCCTTATGATTTCAACTAGTTTTTTGTTAAACTCAAATTTTCAACCATTAATATCTCAGTCAAAATGCTTTTATGAAGAATCATGGCTTACCTTCAACTGTAAAGTTTGTATATAAAAATAATTATTTATAACACATCGGGGAACAAGTAAACTGTATTGTATTTTCTGGCACACTAATGTTTCATAGATATAATTGAAAATAACAGTATTTCCCAAGACTTTTTGTATGATTTTGTGATCTTATCAATAAGTCACTTGTGCTATTAAATTAATGTTTATATATAAAGTTCTTTTTTAGGTCACTTTTGGTGTCAAATAACACTATAGCACTGCCTGGTCATGTTTTGTTGTTACTTGTCTTTGTGGTCTTGTGTGCTGGGGAGAAAAATTGTCTGGGTCTAGTTCACCTTGTTTTGGTTTAGTGACCACAGGGGTCACGTGCCCAACTACTCCAGGCAGAGACTTTGCAGTCTGGACCCTTGCCAAGGTTCAATGGCTTGGTAGCATCCGTTGCTTAGGTTCAAAGAGACAATTGACTTGACATTGCGAATGTAGTTTAATCTTCAAGCCTCTGATTGGTAAATGGGTTGCAAGGGTCAGTTAACACTCAAATATGACCTATCAAATAGGGGAAACAAAGGGTACAATTGATTCAAATGATGAGGATGAAGATGAGGTAGGGATAGATGGAGAGGAGGAAGAGTTAAAAGAACAATAGTATGAAAATACAATTATTTTGTATATTTGCAGCCACACTGTAGAGCAGTGGTACTCAACTCTGGCCCTCAAGATCCAGTCCAGGTTTTTACTCCAAGCAGGTTATAATGTAGTTAATTGAAGCTGCTAAGAGGCAATTAACTAATTTTTAGGACCTGGCTGGAATAAAGACCCAGACTGGAATTAACCTTAAGGGCCAGAGTTGAGTACCACTGTTGTAGAGCCTTGTAACAAGTAGATAATTAACGCTGAATTTACTAATACAAAGTATTGAAAGAAACACTGCATGAATAGATGGTTCAGGGAAACCAGTAATTCAGTTTTACTGTGAAACATGAGGCATTGTTGTGGTGTATGGTCATGAAAATGTCTTCCTTCATAAATACATTTCACCACATACACAAATAAACAAACCACATGTTTCCATTTTCTTAATCTGCTATGTGTTTTATTCTCAGTGCCCTTACTGGGAGCCCTAGGAATAACAACATATCACTTTTGGAGAGTTTTAAATGGAGTATAAGATTGTTACAAACAAAAGTAATATTTCTCTGTTGGGCATCTTTCTGCTTCATTTACTCCCTGCAGTTTACCTTGGAATAATGCTCTCAGAGTGATTGCAGTAATTACTCTGCCCTGCTGCTGCATGTATTATGCAAACAAATGCACAAGACTGAACAGTGGAAAGGACAGTCCAGACAGCTTAAACCATTAGTTTTACTACCCCTTGCTGCACTAAAACCAGGTCCTATTGTGAGCTAACATAATTTATTTCCAGCACTGGTCACATCACATGTGATCAAATATAATTACTGGCAGTTATTAGAACTCAAAAGAAGTGTAAATGTTTATTTATTTTTAATATTAAACTTAATATCCTCCCATTGTTTCAGTGATATAGGATCAGGTTACGCTAGTTTTCCAATGCTAAGGCCAGACACTGCAACATCTGGTCGTGATGCCAAGTAATCCATCCTTGGCTAAGCCCCACTTTACATCCTGTTAAAATGTGCCTTAATGTTGCAGGTGATGAACACAAAGGACATGAGGGATCCTCACCCACCCAGAGGTTTAGGTTCTGTGGTGATGGGAGAACATCATATGTTGATCTGATGAGGAAACTGATCCTGCTCTGTTCCATTGTCCATAGGTGTTGCCACCCAATCTTGCACTATTCCACACTCTCTTATCTCATCCATTCTCCCTGCTTGGCCTGGGAAATGGCCTTTACACACCTCATCCTCTTCACCTGCTTTTGCACCTCGTTGACTACCAGCTTCCTCCGTTGAGCTGGGGTTGCCTTGTGCCATGTAGGAGGAGCTGAACTGAGACCAAGACCCCTCTTCCATGCTGAACTTGGCCCATAATATCACTGATTCAAAGGGCAGCCTTAGCATCTTCCACAGCTTTCTTTGCCACCCATTTTCTTGCAGTTTTCAACATAGGAGCTGCCTCCCTTACACATCTGTCTCGTGAATCTACTAATGTCATTTCCAGTCGGACCTTGGCACATTTAAACTCCTCGTTTAGAGCAGAGACTGGTAGCTGCAGTATTCCTTTACCATAAAGTCCCACTCTGCTGAGGTAACGTGGAACTCCCAACCATTTCCTGACTTATGAACTGATAAAAGATATTCAGCACGGCAAGGATAGCACAGATCAAGACACTTGCCAAATGTTTGATTGCTTACTGTCTATAAATCGATGAATGGCTTTTGAAGTTATGGAGGGAGTTCTCTATATATGCATCTGTATCCCCCATGTATCCTTTGAATGCTGCCCTACAGAAAAACAACCAGAATTGCACATTAGCAGTAATTGTTCTAAATCCCCATGACATCTTTGAGTGTATTTAACTGTAATCCGATCTAAACCAATTTCACATGCTGCATCTGAAACCCATGTCATTTGTAATTATGGTACTGTCAGTTTTAAATATAGTCATAGATTTATAGCTGACTAAAAGATCAGTCACTAGTCATATATATATATATTATATATATATATATATATATATATATATATATTATAATAATAGTTATTATCAGGGTTGATAAGGAGCTGCAATCTGATGTTTTACTTTGTTGCCATCAATATGTCTGGAAAATTAGACACATTTATTATTTCGGCCATATAATATTGTTTTTTATGATCAAATAATTTAGAACCTGAGAACGTTAAGTTTCTTACCGTAACCCTGGTTCTCAGAAAGAGAAGACGACTACCAAACATAATTATGGGATAGCCCAGCTCGCTGCAGTAAATATATATCGGACAGCGAAGCCCCTCTGAAGATGGCCCAAGATGTAGCCAACCCTCTGGTAGAATGTGCGTCTACCCTCCCAGGTGGGGGTAAGCCAGCACGATCATATGCAGTCAAAACTGCACAATCCACTGCGACAGTCACTGCTTCAGGGAAAGGCTGTCCTTGGGTCTGTAGCCCGTGACAGACAATTAACTGGTCAGAATGACGGAAGTCTCATGTTCTATCCACGTAACACCTCGATGCCTGCATCGGGGGAAAAGGAAGTTCAATCTCCTAGCCTCTTCCAAAGACAATGGAGGTGGATGGAAAGACTCCAGTTCCACAGACTGGTTGATGTGGAAGGCTGTGATCACTTTAGGGAGGAAAGCAGGGTTTGTACGTAATGACACCCTGCTGCCATTGTCCCAAAAAGGCATACAGGAGCTGTGCACCGACAGTGCCTGTAGCTCACTGACCCGCTTTGCGGAGGTGATAGCCAAGAGGAAGGCTGCCTTCATAGACAGATACTTCAACTCTATGGAGTGTACGGGCTCAAATGCTGCCTTTGTGAGAGCCTCCAGTATAATATCAAGGCTCCATTCGGGGAGAATGACCCTCCTTGGAGGGCGTAATTGCTGAGCTTCAGGTCATCACATCAAAATGTCTTCTGAATTACAACCTGTTCAACAGAAACATTTCATTGGTTCTGAACTCCTTTCCCACAGGTTTATGAATATAAGTAATTAATAGTCATGTCATACACTGAGGTCCCTTTATTCTATGGGAAACAAGCCATTACCATACAAATATGAATATAGAAAGTAAGACACTTTTGTCATGTCTTTTATAATGTGTTCTTATTTGAATTGTAGCTGTTATGTTAGTAATCATGGTTGACCTACACACACAAAACAAATATGACACAACTGTACCAAATTATGAGCTACTATCAAGTCTAATATATGCAATTTTTATGCATTCTCCTTTTAAGAAACATGTAATAATTAAAAATATAATGTTGCAAAATAAAGGATAAAGGGTCATTTTATTGTATAAGTTATGTTACAAAAGCCCTTTTGAAGCTTTAAGTAATTGTAAATCAATTTATTATGGATATCTATATAGACTGGCAGCTGAAGACCCAGCAAAATTAATTTTAGACCTCTTTGAGTTTGAACTTTTGGCTCTGTTTGATCAAAGCTTAATTAAAAACAGTTTAACTTCATAAAAGACACATACCATTGTTGGTGAGAATGAGAGACAGTTACCCTCTGTCCTTTTCTGTCCTTGTAAAATTTGACATCTTCACAGGTTTGGACCAGGCACATTGTTCTTTCTGGACCATCCATGGAGGTTAATGAGTGTGAATGTTTTTTTCAGTACTGTAAAGGCTTCTAAAGTAGTTGAGAAAGTTAACCCTAGCTACTGCTTCGGCACAGAAACTGGGAGGACACTGTAGTAAATGTGGAGACAGACTTAGGACAAAAGTTTCATAGAAGAAAAACAACAGATTGATAGAAACATATACTTTTCCTTCAGCAAAATAGATAAATGTCAGGCTCGAATTACTGGGTGGCTGGAAATGGATTTGATCCCTTTAAGTTTCTCCAAATGGTTTTATTTCCAAAACTCAATTTTAAAATGTTTTAGGCTGACAGTATCACTTCAAACAGAAAGGAACCTGTTAAAACATTTTATTGTATGACGATTTTCCTGCCTTGTCTATGCAGTTTTTCAGTATTAATCAATGATATGTTTTTCAGTACGAATCAGAGATAATGAGAAAGTGTCTCCTGACACACTGAAAACTTCTCTGCACATTTTAGATAGGCTGATGCTTATGCTTATATTAAGGAAGATTAAACGGTATTAAATTTGTAAGTAAAGAACAACATTTCATTTGATCAGACAAGGAATAATGATTTAATCTTATTGCACCTTGATCCATTTGATTGTCAGAAGACACTTCATCATGACCAGGAGATATTCAGGATAGCAGAGATTGATAAGTAAACACACTACATTTGCTTACAAGCAGGCTTTGCCCTGACCCCTCTAATTACCTGCTACAGTGTACCTGTATTAACTTTTGCTTTAGCTTCTTTTGATATACAGCAGTTTTCTTTTTTAAATTTTAAATTTATATATAGTATAGTATTATATATAGTACTCAAACATAATACTCCTGAAGAACACTTGAGTATATATTTTTTTTCTATGCCTGGTGAAAATTGCTTTTCAGCAATTGTTTTCTGTTCACACTTCTCTTAGAAAAGGTTAGTGTTTTTATATAAATGACTGCAAGTTATGGTACAGTATGTTAACACAAACTTGCAATACATATATTTGCCATTTACTTTTTCAATGCCGTTAGAACACAAGACATAAAAAATATAAAATAATAGTAGTGAGTAATAACAACAAAACAGATGATTAATGTGTTTTACCTGTGGAAATACTAATCGATTCCAGCTGAAAAGTGCTGTGAAATTGATTTGTGGTTCTATAATTGGGTACTGAAACTTTGTAATTGCTTTAATAAGGGACCTTTTTCAGCTCTGGTTTCCTGTTGATTTATAACCAGAGCTTGTGATTTTCCAATAACCCCTGATACAAAAAGAAAAATGAAATTGGTGCCTATCCAATAAACACCGGAAAAACACTGGACTCAGTTTGTTTACCCCTTTAAAAGGTGCGTTTTTTTTGAATATATATATATAATATATATAGCATCAATATATATATATATATATATATATATATATATATATATATATATATATGCAGTATATGCAGTAACCTACAATAACAAAAACTCTATCAGTGCAGTTGGGCAATGGGGCAATGTCCCTCCTTCCTGACTTGTATCTTGAACTGATTTGTTCTGAACACTTTAAACCCACCCCAGCTACTGAGATGCAGCAAATCCTTACATTTCTTTTGGAGGGTTGTAACACGCATGAGAGATTTAAAACAAGATTACAATTACTGGAAGCAGGGGATTGTTCTTGCTTGTGAGATTTAAAGCTATATTAGAGTTCCATCATAGGGTGTATTTACACGGTCGTGGAATTTAAAATTGAATACAAAATTGAATTACGTAGAAATGAAAAATAGCTAAACACACAGAAATCCCAGAAGAAAATGTCTGTGACCATAAGAATTTCGCTTTGGAAGACAGCAAAGGAAAAAAGGTACAATTGAAGTGTGCAGGTACTGTCGAGTACATACATATTATCACAGAAACAAAGCGCCCAAGAATTTTTTTAAGTAACCAAAAACATTAATTTGATACAGCATATAAAAAGTGAAAGTCTTGAAAAAAAACGATTTACAATAAGCTCAAAAATAGCTAAAAATAAGCATTGAAGTTAAATTCATAAAAACTGAAAAACAGAAGCCCTATTTATAATGTATAGAGAACTGCAGTGACTGGCCTTCATGACACTTGCATGCACACCCAGTACTATTTTGCGAGGGATCTGTGAATTTGGACAATCCTCTTTTCTGCTTAAAACACATTTGTTCCCTAACCCATCCAATTGAAATATATCAGTAACAAACAATGGAAATAATATCAAAGGAAGCTTTACTTATGAGCATAGAACTGCATCTCCTGGCAACATTTCTTTTTTCCTATTTTTAAACAGTTGGTCCCAAAAATGTGTCTTTGCCGTTGAACAAGGTGGGTCCCAACAAGTAATTTCTAAGTCTTATGTCTGAACCTATTGTATGCTTTCTCTCATAGCTATACAAATAGTACATGCTCTGAACTGAAATATCATTATTTTACCTGAGGGTTGTTAACAACCACAAGGATGTCTGTTAAACTAAATGTTTTGTTAGATTTTACAGGAAGATTTTCTGGAAACACATTATCATTGCCACTATTTGTAAATTGGGAAAATGAATTAGGAAAGTGCCCTAGGATTAGATTTTAATTACATGTGGCAGTGTGCCCCACCCCTGTGCGTATTTTGTGTTTCATGTTGTCTGTTATTTGTGAATATAGTGGTGCACAGAATATAAATTGGGCTAAGTAGCACAAGTGTTGTAATATGCATTTAGGCACAGGGATTGCACAATCAATTCACGTGCAGATAAAATGTGTATTAGTATATGAGTACAGGGAGTACACAAATTAGTTCACATGCTGGGATTCAAGTGAATAATTAATTAGTAATTGAATCCCGGCACAACTGTATATATAGGTGCACTTTCACTCTCTGGGTTAGTATGTTCGTAAGTGGAGAACGAGTGTGAAGATAGAGGAGAAATAAAAACAAAGTAATTGTAAGCAATTGCTATACTCGCTGGCTATCAACCAGCACAATACCTGTCTGTTTGTTTGGCTATTGTGCCCTTTATTTTGAGTGTTCTGTTTTGTTCAACCTTTTTATTTTCTATTTATTAATAATGAAAGTGCAGCAGCGCGTTCATTACCCCAGACTGCAGTGGTTGTCCATTCCTTTCACCCTCAGTACTCTGTGTTGTTCAGGGACTTACATCACCTCTACATCTGTCTGTTCACATATGGTGTCCTGTGTGGGATAAACAATGCCTCCACGACACAGGCCATGAATGGTACTGCGGGTGAATATATTTTTTGAAGATAATATTTTTTTGTGTGAACAGAAGCATCGGTTTGCAGACTGTCCCTTCCGCCATTATATTTTTCTCGTTTTGGTAGCACCTTTTGGGTAATTTGGGTTTTTATGTTGTTTTCTTTTAGGGAGAGAAATTCTGTTTAAGAGTAGCATACTTCCAGGAGATCTCAGTTATTAATAAAGAATTGTTTGGTACCTGCCTTTAGTTATAGTTGAAAGTTGTGCAAGGTTCCAATACAAACAGGATCTTCACTGCTGAAGTCTCGTGAACATAAGGCATGGTTTTGTGAAGCACTCGGGCTATTGTTGCCATATGCACAGTGTCTCCTAGCTCAGCCGTGGAAGAGTGTAACTCCTTTGCAGTTGCCATAGGCCTCTTGGTGGCCTTTACTATGTTCCAGGGGATATTCAGTGCCTTGAAAATGTTCTTATATCCTTCTTATATGTGATTTTGAAGAACCCTATTCCGGATTTGCTTTGAATGTTCCTTCATCTTCATGATGTAGTTTTTGTTAGGAAATGTACTAACCAACTGTGGGACCTCCCAGAGACAGGTGTATTTAACCTGAAATCATGTGAAACACCTTAATTGCACACAGGTGGACTCCATTCAACTAATTATGTGACTTTTACAGACAATTGGTTGTACCAGAGATCATTTAGGTGTGTCATAGCAAAGGGGGTGAATACTTATGCAATCAATTATTTTCTGTTTTATATTTATAATTAATTTAGAACAATTTGTAGATTTTATTTTTCATTTTGACATTATGGACTTTTTTTGTGTTGATCAGTCGCCAAAACTCATAATTAAATCCATTTTTATTCCATGTTGTAACACAATTCAGGTACAGCAGATTCACCTACACATGATAGTTATTAGCAGATTCACCCTCACATGATTGTTTTTAGTAACCACAAAAAGTAAGATAAGCGGTTATGCACTGGGAATCCACTTTTTCATATGCAAAACTAAAGGTTCTGACATGGCTAGAGAGGCACCTATTCTCCTTTTCTTAAGCTGACGTGGCTAGGAGTCTAGCCGTCACCTTATATACAGGTGGCCAGGTTAAAATGATAGTTAAAATGAGTAACCTTGGCCACAGTCCTACAGGGCTTTTAGTTCCCACTCTAGTCAGGTCAGACTGAAAAGAGTCCAGCCATATTCTAAACTGTTGCGGTCAGAAAACCTACTTGAAACTTTTAATAGATAAAAATATAGAAAGGCAGTATAATACGCATAATTAGAAAGCAGTACCTACTACCCTTTATTACTTTTGTGGCTCAAAGCTGTATATGTTAATTATTTTACACTAGGAAATTATCCTGTGAAGGAAAGGCAAACTGGCAAGTATCAGATTGATTAGAGTCAATTGTTGTATGTGTTGAATTTAGATTAGAATGTTAGTGGTATTTGGGGTTGATCCAATTTATGTATTCAATTTTTATTAGATCTAAAACAGATGGCTTACTATGTATACTACATAATGGAAATGTGAGTCTCATTAATATGCAGCAGTTATGTTTGCCCATTGATCACAATACAGGTTAATGAGGGTACAGTAAGTATGAAATCAAGCTGATTGGTAGTTGCATCTTTAAATGTAATAGGTGAGTTGAATCATAAATTAGACTGTCCCTGTATAAACCTGTTCTTACCTATATTTTTTTTATATTTAGAGTAAACAGACATAACAATCTTCAATCAACTGGGCATTCGTAAGGTTTCTCATTTAATGTAGTAAAAAATTGAAAAATATTTCAAGTTAAGAATGTGGTGTAGCATGCTGATTACCTGGCTGACAGTGATACTGTTGCTACAGATTTTGTTTATAATAAATCACTTAAAAGCTGCAACCAGTCGCTTCAGCTCATATGATTGAATCCTGTTGAATGTATGCTACAGACATTTTAATTTACATTCAGACAACATGAAGCCAAGGGTATTACAGAATAACAAAAGTACTTTCCCAGAGCTAGCAAACACAAACTATATTTAATAATGAATTCAATATAAAAACACAATCTTTTGTTAGATTTTTGAGAAAAAAAATGCTTCTGGTGAGTGAATCTTTATAGATTTTTCTGCAAGATGATTTCAAGAATTATATACATAGCCCAGATGTGTTTGTGAAGGATGAAAGCTTTGACATGACAAGGTTATCAGAAGGGATGGATGGGGTCTGAATGCACAATGTGAAGCAGCACTCATTAATCCTAAGCACTTCTAGACACAATGGTCATTGCAGTTGTGAAATACTAATGAACGTTCTTTTCTTTGAGGAGAAGCACTGGTGTGTGAAAGTCAAGCTAAAGCTTGTTTCATTACATTGACTGTTGCATCATACAATTAAGTGGTGCAATAACACAACCATAGATTATCCTATCAATAACTTTCAAAGTAAACAGCCTTTAAGCTGTATGACTAAAAGTAAATTTTCAGGTCATTACAACAAAGACTGTCAACAGTTGTTACCACACATAGGCAATGTTTTATCCAACACATTCACATATACTGGCAAATGCATGGTGCCTACAGAAAAAGGTGAAATCATATATACTGTGTATATGTACGTGTGTATATTGTACATATTGTTCTCAAGGGAGAATGTGTTTGAATCAAAACATTGGAGGTATTTATATATACACAGTGCTCCCTCGTTAGAAGGCTCTTGGTTAAGGTGCACCTCGGGTATAACGCTCCTACAGCATGTCCCCCAATTCCCCATACTAGTGATTCATGCAATATTTCTACAGTAAATACAATATCGGTGTTGTTCAAACTGTAAAAAACTTCTCAGTTTAACTTCTGTTTCTGTCTCTCCCTTTTCAATACAGTGTCTGAACTGAGAAGAGCTGCGCTGGCACTTTATAGCACAGACATTTTATTCAGCATGTGTTTTATAACTAAATAAATATTAGGCCTACTAAGTGGTTATTTTTCCTGCTGTATTTACTTTTTTTGCTACGAGAGGAGCTGCAGCTTTCTCTGGGAGACGAGATGCTTCAGCCCTGCTCCGGCAGGGCGACCTGGAACGAGCCCATTCCCTCTTCCTCTCTCCCAAACCTCTCTCCTTCTCGCACTTGACTCTGCACACTGGGAAAATTGAGTTTTGTAGGTTTTTGTACAGCCACAATGTAATTGTTTAATTATTTTATTAATATAATTAGCGACACCTGCTTGTAATTAAGGCAGGTGGATATAAACAGGGCTGAAGTGTTTGGTTTCTGTCTGCGTTAAGGCTAAGGTCTGAAGGAAGCCTGGCTGGTCAGACCTGACAAGGTACTCTGTATAACTTGTACATGTGTTGTATGACCGGTAAATAGCATAGCTGTCCAGTATAGTTAAAAACTAAGACAAGTTTAGTTTAGCACACCTGGAAGGAGTTAGTCTTTTGTTTGTTTGATTTGTTTTGTATATAAATACATGTACAGACATTGTCCTGTTTTATTTCCTACCCGTGGTTTTAGAGTGATATGTGGTTTATGCTACACAATGTTCTAGAGAGTTGTAATTGTGTCATTTTCAGGGAAGGTCATTTGATAAAAGTGGTTTGAAGTTTATTTAAATTCTGTACCCGCACTCTGCCGGCTTATTTTTTTTAA
Organism: Polyodon spathula; assembly: GCF_017654505.1. Lineage (NCBI taxonomy): Eukaryota > Metazoa > Chordata > Actinopteri > Acipenseriformes > Polyodontidae > Polyodon > Polyodon spathula. Next base: position 17,074,418 of record NC_054548.1, on the reverse strand, counting down.
CTTTGAACTTAGACATTTTATAGCTCAAGACTAGAGAGCTGTCTATCTTCAAGACAGAAAACATTTCGAATAATATTAACATTGGCATTTACAGGCTGTCTCAGTAGTGGTTTCAACAAAATGATCAAGCAGGAATGGCCTATGCCTTTACTTTCCTTTGTACATCAGTTGAAGGTTCAAAATCCTGTTAAATTGTATGTTATTATGTTAACTAGTCTATGATGCTGATCCTTGCTCGGATACTGTTACCCAGTTTCTGAAAGAAGAAATTCTTCTTTGGCAATTTTGCATACAATTCAAAATACAGGTCCTCGCACTATAGCTACTATTTACTAATGTTCACTATATATATATATATATATATATATATATATATATATATATATATATATATATATATATATATATATATAAACTGTAGTATAGCAGTGGAAAAAAACTACATTAAAAGTATGTACAGTAGTATTAATTTTAATCTCTTGATCATAGCATTTGCTGACAAGTGAATGTACAGGATAATATAAGATGTAACTGCAGGGTATTTTGAAGTGTATCCTGAAATCCATATACATCAAAACTATGCTTCGTGCTATGCCCTACATGTATAGAAGCTAAAGGTGCTGGCCCTGGACCACATTATACGGTATAAACAGTTTGTCTTTGTCGTGGGGCGCAATGAAACAGCTATGGTTCACTAAAAACTGTGCTGTAAATATCATTAGTGGGTGCTATACAATGGGTGGAGACACACAAACATGAAATAATGTTTTGTGTTAACACTTTGCCGCCTTTGCATTATTCCATGTGTAAATGAATTACGCAAGTACATCGCTATAGAGCATAAAGTACATATTTTAAGTTAACTTTAAAGCAGGTTATGCCCTGCAATAAATCGTTTTGAATATCTCTCTCTCTCTCTCTCTCTCTCTCTCTCTCTCTCTCTCTCTCTCTCTCTCTCTATATATATATATATATATATATATATATATATATATATATATATATATATATATTTTTTTTTTTTATTAAGACGTTCTTGGATAGGGTTGTTGTATTCAACAATAAAGTAAGGTCTAACTCGTATTATATCATAGTTATATTGAATTTTGTTCAATGCACAAATATTACAGACTCTACATTATTTACTTAGATTTTTTAATTTATAAAACTCTCCCCTATCACCAGGGGTGTAGTGCTATATTTAGAAATGAGGTATCGCTATTTTCTACCCTCACGTGTTCTGTCCCCTCTCCATCCCCTCAACTTTACCATGCTCCCTGACCAGGCTTGCTATATTCAAACTTTTTCATTATTTATGTCTCAATGGTTTCTTACAGCTATTGTATTCTTTGTTTATTTGTATGGGTTATTGTGGCAGAGTGGCTCAGTGGAAACAAGTGCAGGAGTGATGCAGTGCAGTAATTAAACAGACAGAGCCTAGTAATCCAGTATGGAAAAATGATTCTTTCTTTTTATTCCAGGTCTGGTGACCTAAACAATAATCCCCGGCAATACACAACAACATGTACTGTACAGGGTAAACAATAGAGGAATTGCAGCCCCAACTAATAAACACAATATCTGACCCACAATAATACAGACATGGTCACCACTCCTGGGTGCGTGCAGTAGTGCTCGTGATACAGGTGATGCAGTTTATTTAGTGACAATTGGTGAAGTGCAGTTCTGGCTTAGTGCTGGCCCTTGGCGATAGCTCCAGAACTGTGTTAGCTGTCTGGTAATGTGCAAGACAAGACAAACAAAACACACACTGTACTTTTTACAATGGAATATGGTCTCTCAAAGTTCTTCTCAGTTTATTTACACAAACCAGTGTGAAGGAACAGATTCTCCGTCCCCTTTTATGCTGTCACACATGGGAAACGAGTGCAACCTACTCTACAATCTGTGGCTACCATGTTGTTTTTTCCTTCCGGGTCAAAGTGTTATTGCAACTGAGTCTCGCCCCCTTCTTAGCTGGCCGACTTCTCATGAACCCTGGGAAAGAACTGTCAGGTCAGCCCGTGCCGGGAACTCTGTTCTCACTGCTTAAGAGTCATTGTATTTCTGTCACAGTTATACACATGTGTATCTATCTCCATATATTAATAGGAGCAAAACAAATATTCTACATGTCAAGTAAGGAAGCGGTGCGCTTCCAATCCAAGAAGTGAGGGGTCGGTGCTCCCTGCCAACCTGCAGCACTACACCCCTGCTTTTCACCTATAATAGTCCTGTTTTTTACTTTAAATATTTTCTAAGCACAACTTCCACATACTGTGCCAATAGATTGTGTAAACTATACCTATAAGTGTTATCTTTGTTTTGAGAAAAACAAAATAATAGTGTCTGTATACAAACTATTAAGACAACCTTGAGGTTTCTTATCAGGTACCTACAGTGAAAATCTCAACTCTATTGTACTATAAATTAGGTAATGCTTCATAATACAGCAGACCACTACCTGTAATTAAAAGTGATATTACCAGGCTGAAAGTGGAACTTTGGTTCCCCTGACAAAACAAACAATCAATTAACACACAGAAACATTTAAAAAAAGCAGTCAAGCTGTTTTTGTTTTTTTTCAACAACAAATTATGTTAACCAATTGAGACATTTTGAATTTGAGATATACAATATTGAAATTAACTGACCATTGAAAAAAGAAAACTCATTTTTTTTTGCCATCTGATTTGAGGAAATTACCCTAACAATATTCTAAATGTGGGCTAGAGTTGCTAATGAAATACATGTTCCTAAGAGATACATATACAGTTTTGTTTTAGAAAAAGACTTGTGTGGGTCCCTAAATTTTAAGGAGGCACACTTTATATTATACATATTGTACAGTGCCTGTGTAATTGTAGAATACTAAACACGTAGGGCTACATTTTCAAAGTGTTTACTCTAGTCTTTAATTAACTCCTATTTTCTGAAGAAGAAAATAAAACCCCTGATTTTTATAAAACTAGAACCAAACAACTTAAGCTCTACTATTCCTGTTTTTCTTCTCAGCTTTATATTCTTTACATGGAATGTTTGTCTTTTAAAAAAATAGGAGTTAAAGATTGAAGCAAACGGTTAAATATGGCCTGTAACATCTAATCTTTCACACTAAATAGCACTAATACATAACTGTATAACACCAAAATGTATGTAATTTTAAAAGAAACTTTTTCTTTGACTATCATTTCAAGTAAAATTATTTTAATTTAACTGCACTACTATTTTAACACTTAATGATGTATAATAAATTGTTATTCCCTGTCTCAGTTAGCTATGCACCCCCCCCCCCCCAATCGGAACACAGCTTTTAGTCAGTCGACCGCTTTCTCTTAACAGCTGTCTGGTGTCCCTGACTCTGGAGTGGTATGTGTGAGTGAATACCTGCTGAGTAGAATGTGTGAGAGACCACTTAGAGCCTGTTATAGAACTTTTATTACTTCTAACTTCCTAGAAAGAAAGTGCTGATGGCTTGGCACATGTTCATTAGAGAATATGTTCTTCCAGCACTTTAGCTTTAGTTGCAAAGCCTTTCCCGTTTATATTACCAGTCATCTTTGTATTTTCCCTTAAAAGGGGTTGCTTTACAAGTTAGGATACCTCAGGGAAGGAATGTGCAATATATCATTATTGTCAGTTATATAGTTAATTTCTCTAAATTAACACAAGCTCTCTATTTATCCCCAAGCAGTCTCTCAGCAATTTCCATAACAAAAACTCAAAGGCAGAAACATGTTATAAACAATTCTGTAGAGTGTGTTCAAAATTTTAGTATAGTAGGCTTCAAACAAGCACAAATGCAATTTGTATTTAATGGATAGTGTAAAAAAGAGGGTCTGCCACCAGTATTATCTGATATTTATTAAATAAATTGGATTTAGGGCTGACCAACTAAAAAACAACCAATATAATTAAGATATGAAGAGCTGACTTGACTACACCTTTGGTGCTTTAATAAAGAACTGCAGGGAAGCAGAAGAGCACAAGCAAGATTTACTGTATAAGATTAAATTAACACAGATAGCAAGACACACTTTTTGATATGTGCATAATTACAAAGAATGATGGTATCTCATGATTTTCCATCCATATCTTTCTGTACTTTCTTGTTGCTTTAGCCTCACACTCAGTGGTCTTAACCCTGCGTTCACTTATATGCTTTGTACATATAACTGAAACAAAAACACAATGGCAATGTGAAACAACACCAAATTATCAAAAGTGCTCAGCCATTTAAAGTGGAGCTATCAAAAACACAACCTAAGTTTCAAGAAACAGTTGGGGCAACCTTGCCCAGCACAAAGCAAATAGGCATAACTGTAAAACTGATGGGGTCTAATGTTGCCCATATAGTTTCTACTAACTTGGCTTGTGTTTTTTTAGGCACAATACAAGCAAATTGAACTTGCATGAAAAACACAAGCCAAGTTAGTAGAAACAACTGGGGCAGGTTTCAATTGTGCTTATGTAGTATTGCTAACACATTTGAACTGGAACCAATTTGTTGGCGGATTACCCCGCTTAATGCTCATTAGTTATTAATTTAAAGCTCCTAAGAACCACAGAAGACTTGGCAACATGATCTCTCAGTTTAGGAAGACTGAACAACTTTTTGAATTAAAAGGGCGAGCAGGAGAAAGAGCGAGCGAGAGCAAGGGGGAAGGAGAATGAATAAACTGGCTACCACCACCAAAAGCTAAAAGCAAAGTCTATTTTCATTTAATTACTAAGTATACTAATTTAATTATCCAGGGATTGGCTTGTGTGCATTGTCCATCTACTGCGTCCATTCTAATTGCAACCCAAAAACATTAGTCCAAAGAGTAGCCCTAAGATAACACAAAGTTTAAAACAAGTTATAAGTTAATACACATTTATAACTGGTGAAGTAAGATAAATTACCACAGTTAAGCTCTCCCTTGGAAACAAACCCACTCATATTGGGGGGGGGGGGGGGGGGAGTGAACAACAGTCAGTACCAGGTAGGGACTGGGTTGCAGTGGGACAAAATAGAAGGAAAATGAGTGCAGGATCCTGTTGTCATTGTTCACGTAGGAACAAATGACATATGTAAATAGAGTCTGGAGGCTCTGCAAAATACATTTATAGAGCTAGGGAAAAGGACTAAAAGCAGAGCCTCTGTGGTAGTTTTCTCGGAAATACTGCTGGTGCCACACACAAGGCCAAGACGTCAAGCAATGATTAAAAGTTGGCTAAAAGCGATGATTACACATGGCTAAAAAACTGGTGTAGCAAGAGGGGCACATGTTTATGAGGTAGTGAGGAATCTTCTCAACGGGGCGTGGCCTGTACAGGTGGGACGGGATGCACCTGAACAGGAGGGGATCCAGTGCACTGGGGGAGACAGTTAACAGAGTAATCGGGCAGAGTAAACTAGGAAATTGGAGGGTAGCGAGACTAGCACCGGGAGCTGCACTACAAACTACATAGCAAACAAAGTGCAACCAAATTGTTGCTGATGTTCATAAATTGAAATGCCTATATTTAAATGTAAGAAGTATTAGAAATATATTTCTAGAATTAGAAGCCGTAGCTTCTAATTCTCTATAATGTCATAACTATGACATTATAGAGATAACGGAATCGTGGTTAACTCCAAACGATGGAGACGAGTTCAACTTGGAATAATATTGGTTAGTTACGAAAGGCAGACCTGATAAAAACGGGGGAGGGGTCGCAACATACATAAAAAATGGGAAATACTGGAAAGTAATGGCAACAACAATTAATCAACATGGATTAAATGAAAACAAATCTAAAGGTTTAATAGTGGTAGTCTGTTATAGGCCCAAGTTCTGATGACTCGTTAAATGTAAATGTTTAAATACAAGCATCAAAAAAATAAGGAAGGGGGCATTCTAATTATGGGAGACTTCAACTTCCCAAACATAAACTGGGACCACATGACCTCAGACAACAGTGCAGACATGGGAATGATAGAGTTAATGCAAGATTGTTTCTTATCACAAATGGTGAATGCCCTGACTAGATACAATTCATGATTTGGTATTAACAAACAATGAAGCAAGGATACACAACTTACAGGTGATAGAACCATTAGGAATAATTGACCATACTATGATAAAGTTTGTGGCAAATAAATAAAGGGCAGTACATAAATCAAAGACAATGGTATACAATTTCAGGAGAGCAGATTACAAAGGAATGCAACAGGAGCTTCTAAAAATAGACTGGGATAGAATACTAAGAGATAACGAAGTTGAAAACAATTGGATTACATTTAGGGATATGATTTTAGAAATGCAGGATATATTTATCCCAAAAATAAAAAAAAAAGTTAAACTTAGGAAAAAGAAACCACAATGGGTAAGTCAATATATTAAGATGGGTATTAAAAAAAAAAGAAAATTATATATTTCTATTAAATCAAAGAGAGCAGCCTCACAAATATAATACAGAGAGGCATGTCGAGACCTAAAAAAACACACTAGGAGAGCAACAAGGGATTTAGAGAGGCAAGTAGCGGTAGATAGTAAACTTAGGGTTTTTTCAATATGTTAATGCTAAAAGGAAACTTTTGGAGAGAGTACAGAGGAAAGCAACATGATTAATTCCAGGATTGAAGGGTATGTCCTATGAAGATAGATTGAAAGATCTAAATCTGAATAGCCTAGGAAGAAGGAGAGCCAGAGGTGACTGGATAGATGTATTTAAAAGTGCCAAGGGGTTTAACAAAGTAACTGCTGAATTATTTTTCACTGTTCAATGAGAACAGAACCAGGGGCCATGGGAGGAAGCTGCATATTCAGAACCGAGGGGAGAAGGAGCTTTTTCACAGAAAGGGTGGTGAACCTTTGGAACAGGCTGCTGGACAGAGTTGTTGAAGAAGAGACTATCGGATCCTTCAAGAATAGTCTGGATGCTGTCATGAGCAATACTGTATAACCCTCTCTGTGACCATGATAGGACCTTTAGCTAGCCACCTAGAGAAGGGCGATACGTTTAGCCACGGATTCCCAAAGGTTTCATTTCCCCTATAGCCTAATTAGGTGGTTTTTTTTTTTTTTTTCCCCCCTCTCTTGAGTGCTAACTGACCACGCTTGTATCAAAGCAGGCGAGCATAGGTGGGCCAAATGGCATTTTCTTGTTCTAGAAGTTCTTAAGTATTTATGTATATGGGGTGTAATAATGTAACGAGTTGCCGTCCTTTCTGCATGAGACTCTAAATTTTAATGAAATGTGTAGTGTGCTGCTGAGATCATGGAGCTTGCCTAACGCATTCATTACAGCAAGGTGTGCTATGTGCAATTCCATAAATAAATGTATTAAGTTCTTTACACATACAGCATTCAATATTTAGAGATCTGATAACACAGAAGTAAAACGATCTATCAAAGGAGAGCAAGCATAAGCCACGTGGACACTGTTGACTAACACATAATCTCACTTTTTTCAGTGCCTACCTAGGCAAAACACGTTAAAAAAACACAAGGGCCCCAAATTAAATCTCTCATCTTAAGCAATCCAGGGACACATATTAGAACAGAGAGATACAGGCATGCGTGATTAATGTAATGATACAAGTAAGGAAAAGCGGCTACATTGCATTTTACTTTGGTGATAACCTCTTACTAGTACTGCTGGAACATCAGTAATATGAGGCAAAGGGGATGTGAGGACATTTATCATTTTGTAAATGGTTAAGACTCTTATCTGGGAACAATGAGGAGTACATGCCTAGCCACCCCCTCTGTTGATCTAGTTTTTTTGATGCAGCACCAGGCTGTTTGTTCCTTCTGCACATTTGGGTGATTCTAATGTAGCATGAAAAGCAGAGAAGGACTTATCTGTTGTGGGCATTGAAAATGATCAATCCTGACCTCTCTTTGCGGCACTGCATTATAATTTTCTTGGCTCAAGGCTCCCCCAGTTTTGATTTTGTGAGGCTGATTGCTCGTTTGCACAGGCAGGAGCACTACTGTTTTCATTATGTTCAGTGTCATTTCACTCACATTTCAGACATTCCAGAAACTGTTCTATGATTAATGTACTCAGTAAGTTTTACATTGTCTGATTGCAAATGCAACATAAACCTGTAAAGGTAAGCAGGATCATTCTGGCATACATTGGCAGAATTCCTGGATTTATTGGTTTTATTTATTTTTAATGTGATTATAGTGTTTTAATAGAATAGCCTGTTTTGTTCTCATTACAGTCACCCCCCTTTTGTCAGTTATTGTGATTACCAATGCTTCACCAAGCTTTCACTATGCTTTATTACACTTTGCTATGCTTTTACTATAGTCAGATTTTGCAGTGGTTGTTTACAGTAATTTGTGAATTTTTTTTTGTATGGTCTATGGCCCCGTGAAACCACACTGTGGCCGCCTAGGGGCCCCTGGCCCCCAGTGTGAGAACCACTGTACTATGTAACATCAAAAAACATAAGCTCTCCACGAGAGATGTACTGTGACAATTGTTCTGTAGGATCAGTGGGTAGACATTCAGTTTCTGAGCATGTTTCTGAGTTATTATTATTTTATACCAGCAAGCAAACACACACACTGGCTACACATTTCCCTTTAATAACTCTGTGTGGGAGAAATCATTGGCCTTTCAGTCAATGTGAATTCTAATTGTGTTGGATTTACTTGACATTTTCTAAGGATCTAGGGGAAAGAAGATGAAACTCAGTCTGACAAGAAACTGGATTCTCTGACATTCACGTAGTCTCTTGATGTCGGAAACTGCTATTACCAAAATATAGACTCCCTCTGAGCAGCAATTACAATCTGCAATTCTGGCCTTGCTGCAAAATTGCAGGATATTTCCCCGATAGGTTGTTATGAATCAGAATCTGGGCTTCTCTCTCATATTTTATTCAGGGTCTGAATTAATCATTCCAAAGTTACACTAGTTGGCATGCAGTTTTATATAAACATCACTCCAGTGTTGGGGATGTCACTTTGTAAAAGATTAATTTTAAGTTACAAGTTACTTGAACAAAACTAGTTACAGTTAATTACATTGAAACTTGTTTTACTAGTTAGTGACAAATAGTTACAGGCACAGTATATATATAATTTTTCTAGTTTTACCTCAAGTTACCACTTTCTCAGGCCAGGTGGCAGATCTCAAACCCACAGATGAAATTTACAGTCAACCTCGGATAACTTGACTGATGCATAACTGACACCTTCGCTTAATTCAGCAGACAGTCTAGGTCGCGTATTTTCTCCATATAAAATATATGCATCCTGCCTGTTTTAATTCAACACCATGCTTCACTCGTAACTCGACACTTATTACAGGTTTGTTCAATTACCTTTCGAAGCTCAGGTTATTCACAATAACAAGCTTGTCAGCAGAAGAAAGCGCTTTTTTTTGTATGCGAAACAATCGACAATGCTTGATTTTTGTGTGAAACTGAAAGCTGTTTATTATTGTTTTTGTTCACCGAGTTAATTATATATACTGTACATTTTTTAACTTTTGCTATTTAAGCAGTCAAATTAAATGGTACAAGCTCATACCTAAAAGTATAGTCAACAGTTTGTGGTTGGATTGTTTTTGTAAAAATAATGCTATGGTTATTTTATGAATTCTTAATTCAATCAAACTATATGAGTTGTACTGAGTTTGTACAATGCTGTGTACTGTAATTCATTCACTCACTACAGTTCTTTCAACCATTTTCATAAGGACATTTAACTAAAAATAAACTTTAAATTTTGTAATATTGTAAATGTGGGAGTTCTGTTACTTAAATGTATGTTAATGCCATGACTCATGTGCACCCATGGTTAACTTGACACCTTGGTTAAGTCAACACTAAATGGCATCGAGTTAACTGAGGTTGATTGTGTGTGTGTGTGTGTGTGTATATATATATATATATATATATATATATATATATATATATATATATATATATATATATATATATATATATATATATGCAGTGTACAAAATTGAAGGCATATCAAAGAAGAGGTTTTTAAAAAATATATTAAAAAAAAAAAGATTTAAAGAGTGTATGCAGATATGTTAGGTGAACAATAAAACTTGATAATCTTCTTCAATGGGGTCCACCCAATGTTAAATATCCCACCGACGACCTGGCCGTTTAAATCTTTTTACTCAGGCATTGTGAGGGACAGCCCTGGCTGCCATACATCATTGGAAAGAAGATATTATGGTCTTTAACACTAGAACTGCCATGCGGATCAGTTTGACCCATTTTGCATTTAAATGTTAATTACTCTTCAATTGTAAATTGTATGTGTGTGTCCGTTTTTGACTTTTCCTTAATATATGAATTAAATATCCTGATGGCGTTTGAATCGCAAAAATGATAAAGTTTTAAACAGTTCCACGTGGCGGTTCTAGGTAGGTCAATGTGACCCATGCATTATAATACATGTCTTTTTAAATAGAAGATACAATATTCTATTATTTTTGTAAATGCACCAAACAAGACACACCTTTTCTCCTAGTACATGTTTTTTTTATTTTTTTTATTTCAAGCCTTCGTTTGTAGACTAACTACAAGACAGAGATTGTTATGACTGTGGATTTGTCAGGATGCCAACTAAGTGAAAGACTAGTTGCATATTTTCCAATGTACCTGGGAGACAACAATCCTTAGTTTTGTTTCACAAATACAACTGGGAATATATCAGAAGGAAATATTTAATCTTGAAAGTAGTCATTTTTGTTTGAATACGACAAGATGCATACAGCAAACTGAAATGACAGGTAGGATAATGACTTATGTGCCTAATATAAAACATATTTTTTAGATTCTTTTTTTATATTTTAGAAAAAAAAAAACATTTGGTTTTACAGGTTTGCATGTACCGGTTTTCACAATGGTGTTCAATGGAACTGTGTTTGTGTTTACAACATAGCTCCTGGAATGCAGGCACAGTCAGCTGGCAGACGTGTACGCTCCTCCATAGAGTACAATGCAGCCCTCATACCGGAAGTAGTGTTATATTTTCTTTTTATCTAATATTAGAAACAATGATTTCGGTTTTACAGTTTTGTGTGTAGATATACCCGTTTACACCTGTACACGCGTATATGTTCATACCCATTTCTTTTGAAATGTGTATTTTATTATATTTTTTCACTGTTGGCAGTCGTGCTGTATATGCACTCATTTTAAAAATATGTTTTATGTTTCATGTTCCATTTAAAGACTGTGTTTCTGCGATGCAAGTGTTAGATATGATATTCATGAATATCTAACTTCTTTTTCAACTAAGTAGATAAATTAACTAGACATGGCGAGATTTGGTGAATAATTTAATAGTTTAAAATCCAAGTTAAAAAATATAATTTTATTGAAGCTAAATAAATTAAACCCTGAAAAAAAAGCTGCATTTATCTGCCTGTTTACATTGATAACAGTGCTCTCAGCCATGGTTGCAAGATTTCTGCTGGGTTTATAGCCCAAAGCCACTTCAAAAATAGACAAATTGCCCAATTATTTGTTTTAACTGAAAGCAAGCTTATTATTAACATGTAGGTCTATGCACAAAAAAAAAAAAAAAAAAAAAAAAACAATCAAAAGCTTTCGTAAGAAAAGATACCTTATATAAATTTGATAGAAACTATAAGCCCCAGATCAGCTCATCCACACATCACAAATGAGTATGGAAGCACTGAAGGGACAAATCAACATTCATACTAGCAACCGGATTACAGCGTGATCCCTTTATTGAAATACTAATGCTGCTACTGTATTCCAAACAATATCGCAAATCTTTAAAAAATCTTTTAAAGTTATACCACCAATCTCATTACATTATCAACCTGCGACTCCTTTGTTTTTAAAGTAGCCCAATTCCGCAGGAAAACCTCGGACCTCACAACACTGCTCTCAGCTATAAGCATCCAAGATGGCGGACCGAAATCTCATTCGACTGCACTGAGAAGCCAGCCATTGGCGGGTCTAGTTCTATATATGTCTATGGTTAAAACAAGGTCCTACCTATGTATTTCCGGTAGATGACTATATTAGGAGACAGCTTTGAACCTGAGTGTTTTGGAATGTTGCTGCTGGGATGAAGACAGATCTACCTCAGTCCAGTAAACAAACATTTCCACACAAAATCTTTACAAAATAAATGGTGACACTGAAGGCAAAAGGACCTATTTTCCAACAAATATCTATTTGTTTCTCATGGTTGTGGATCAGATGCACGAGACAACGGCTGTTATGGGGGTGTAGCCCAGGTATCCACCTTGCTGTCCATTGAAGCCACAGTGAACAGCCCCTTCTTGTGCCACTTGATCAGGGTGACTGGGCCAAATAATTTGAATGTTTTTTTTTTTTTTGTTGTTTTTTGGGTTTTTTTCTTTTTCTTTTGCACATTTTCAATAAGTAGTTTTTTTTTTTTTTTTTTTGGTTGCTTTTGACCCCTTTTGTAACTGGTTATAATTCCTTTATTTTGTATGCAAATTGTTCAATTTTTCCCCCCCATGTTCACTACATGTTGAAGTTGCTAAAAATCATCTCTCTTTTTCTGTGGTTTTTGTTATCTGTATTGAACAGAGTGAGTTTCAGACTATTTCACTTTTTTTTATGAAAGCCTAGTGTGTGCAAATTCATTTCATGTATGTCATGTACCGATAACATTTAGAGTTAAATAGTTCTAGCCACAGATCTAACAACAGTAAAAAAAAAAAAATAATAATAATAATAAAAAAGGCAGAAATTGGGGGGGACCTCAGAGGTTAAGTAAAAGGGAAAATATATTCGGCCACTTAAAAACAAATTTAAATAAATAATATAGTATCCCTTCCATAAATAATAATAATATAATAATTATTAATATATTAAATATTATATTAATATTATTATTATAATTAATGTACAAGAAGCTTACCAAATTATTACATTTCAAGTATACTATGCTTTGTTTTATAATTTTTAATTGCTTTTTACACATGGGTGTTCTAAGTGTTCTAAGAATTGAACTTCAAAGCCCAATTTGAAATTAAAACTTTAAAAAGCAATTTGGTATGGGTGTGAAATATCAATGCAAAACCATTGATTTCACATGCTTGTTCTATAATAAAAAAATTAATTAAAAAAACACACACAAATCTTGCAGTACTGTCCTCATCATATATGTTTATTGACAGCAGTATATCAAAATGGTACTATAGCCAAGGTTATGAGAATTAGTTGTGTTACAATGTATTTAAAATAAACAGCAGGGAGATTTTTAAAAAGGTAAAATTGAAAAAAATGCAGTACATGCAAATGTAAAAACTTTATTTGTAACCTGGTTTCTCAAGCATACAGCAGTGTTGTCACTTTTACTGGGTGACCTGCCACTCTTTTCAACAGTGAATTTCTATGATTTAAAGATGTATTGCTTGGGTTTTTTGTCTGGTTTTGGCTGCTCCAGTGCTGCAGCAGGGTGGACTACATCTTGATGTCTTTTGTTGATTCCAGAGAGATTTTGACATGAGAGTCTAGGTTCTTTGCGGTTGAGGCGAGGGAGAGAAGACGCGATATGAAGGTTCTGCCTTGAGGGATGATTTGTTTGGCATAATTGAAAAGACGAGGAGAGATAGCAGGTTGCATTTAGTTATTGATTTTGATGATTGGAAGTTATTGATGAGCTGGCAAATGTGCTCTAGTTTGTTGAGAGGTAGGCTAGCTTTGAACTTAACTGTATCCACTCTGATCTTCAGAAAAGGGGACACCTACTGAAGAAAATAAAGTTTAAAGATTGGAGATTGCTTGAGCAGGGGGATACAAGGAGAAAATTGTCGATGAGATGGAGCAGGAAAAGCACTCCGTATTGTGTTGAGCAGGATCCAGCAGAGTGCTTCAGACAGAATATCAAAAATCTTAGGCTGCTATGGCAGCCAAAGGTGAGTTGGGTTGCAAAGTAATATTTCCCTTGGCAGCAGATTCCGAACAAGTGGCGGAGGGAGGGATGGATAGGCATTACTTTAAAGGCATCTGAAATGTTGGCTTTTGCTAGCCATGCATAGCATCCTACTGCTTTGATGGATTTGATGGTGTCTGAAACTGTGACTTAGTGAAGGGAGAATTTGTTACGAAGGATTAGGTCATTAAGACTAGAAGTGGAACAGCCTCTTGGGGCTGAGAGATCGATTATTAATTTTTTTTTCCCTTAAATTTTGCGGGTTGCCCCTCCGACAGGACTAATCCTGAAGCAGGGGAATGGTGGAGCTGCAAAAGAGTCTACTTCAGATTGGATTAGAGATTCAGTGATTCTGGGATCTAAAAAAACAGAACAAAGATCTTTGCAAATGAATGGGGTGGAGGGACTATGGAAAAGCTGGTGGAGAAGCTAAACTGGAGACCGTTGATTAGATAAAATATAAATTGATTATGTGGATGATGTTGGAGAGCGAGAGCAAGAGCTAGAGCTGGGATGTTGATGGGAGTGCATACTTAGAGGAATTTAATTGTCATTTGCGAGACATTGGGCAGGTGGATTTTGCATGAGCATCCCCGCAATAGCTGCATACATGGAAAAATTTTCAGAATGGAGAAGAACAGACAGAATTGTTGAAATAATTGCAGACTTGTCTTGATCCAAAGAACGAGACGGGGTGGCCATATTTATCTTTGTATTGAGGGTGGTAGAACTGGGGTTGGAAGAATGAACTGGAGCTGAGATGAGGCTGAAGACACGGCGGGGGGGCAGGAGATATACTGCGGGAGCTGATACTGCTGCTTTTGGTCATAAATGGGTTGAGTGAGCGGTAGATGCACACACTCTGCAAGCGTTAGCTCTCAATCGGCTAAAGATATGGTTGAACAGGTCAATTATATGGTTATCAGTGGCTAATATAGTGGCTGCTTTGGCAAATACCAATAACTCTTGTCTGTGATGGTGGTAAGAAGAGCAAAGCACCTCTCTGAAAATGGAAAAAGATAAAACAAATTCTCTCAGGGACAGGTTTTTTAGCAGACAGTGGTCAAGAGATTTAAATGTAACAGATAGGCCACCGCAGCTGACAACGCTATGATCAATAAATTCAGAAGCTGTGATGAGAAGGGAAACAAGATTTATACCTTCAATTGTCTGCTTGCATATTAGGGGGAAAGGGCGTGGCGACAGATAGCTGCTGCTATATAAGATCATGATGCGGTTACGGAAACCAATTTATATTCAGGGAGAATGACTGCTGGAATTGTGGGCAGAGTTAAAGTTGCCTGGGCTGGAATGAATGATGCATTTAATAATGGGGTGGTGACTGGTGCATGAGATGCGGAAGAAGGAGCTGAAGTTGAGTTGGAGAAGGTTTCAAAATAAATCGATTATCCATGTCATCTAAACAGCAATGTACGGAGGATATGGCGTCTGTAAAGGGCTGCATGAACTGCTTCATGTTGTCCATTATTCTTTGATGCAATCCTGCCATGGTTGGAGATATCTGCTGCCTTTCAAGCAGACTTCAATTAAATTAAAATTTATTTTTATATAGCGTCTTTTGCAACAAGTCACCACAAAGTGCTTCACAGACATAAACAAACAATACATATTACTGAACAATAGTAAGCATTTAAAAAAGAACATAAAAACAAAATGGAATATAAAAACTGTATTATAAAAATATGATTTTAATCTAGAAAAATAAATAAATAAATAAAAACAGTGGGAACAAAATGGGGGCAAGAGGATATCAGTTCATCGGGATGAAATTGTCAGGCTATAGAAATGGGTTTTTAGTCTAGACTTGAAGACATTAACTGAAGGGGCTTCTCTAATTGTTATGGACAAGTTGTTCCATAATTTAGGTGCCACATAACCAAAAGATCTACCACCTGAAGTTTTTTTTCTGAATAGGTACAGACAGTAAGCCAGCATCCAGTGATCGTAGTGGGCGATTGGGGACATAGGGTTCCAAAATAGGGTTCCAAAACATAGGGTTCCTTTATGGTTTGGAAGTACGAGACTATTTAAAGCCTTATAAGTTAGCAGCAACACCTTACAATCTATTCGAAAACTTACTATTAGCCAATGCAAAGATGCCAGCACCGGGGTGATATGCTCTCGCCTCTTGACCCGAGTAAAAGTTCTAGCTGCAGCATTTTGTACAATTTGAAGGTGAGAAATAACGTTGTGGTTAGTCCCAATGAAATGGCCATTACAATAGTCAATACTAGAGGATATAAAAGCATGCATTAATCTCTCTGCATCCTGTCTGGAAAGAATACCTCTCAGTCTTGCAATATTTCTTAAATGAAAAAAGGACATTTTTGAGACATTTTTAATGTGTGCTTAGAAAGATAACACCTAGATTTTTTACTTCTGCCCTAAAATCTGTACAGAGTCCACCAGATAAAACATCAATCAAATGTATATCTTCATGTTTTCACTGAGGCCCCAATATCATCACTTCTGTTTTGTCTGAATTTAACATTAGGAGGCGCTGAATGAGTGACATCAGCAGAGCCTGAAGCTGGAGGATTTTTGGGGTCAGAAGATGAAGAGGAAAGAAAATCCATAATCTTTGTAGGGTTTATTCCTTGTTCAGTAATGAGGATGGAAGTTGTACTGCAATATACAAAGCCTATTTGGGTAGTTATACAGAAAAAGGTCCATGAAAGTTGTTTGAAAAAAGATTCAAAAGCCCGTTCGGGAAGTCTTGCAGAAAAGGTGGTTGAAAGCCAAATCAAGCCAAGTTTCAGTGTTTAAGCAGCGGCAGGGTAGTCACGTAGGCAAGGTTCATTAAAAGAGTACTAGTAGATTTTTTTTTTTCACACTCTGTATATGCCAAAAAGCTAATGCAAGAGAGAGAACATAGGCTGTGAGGGGTTTAAACAGGGAGTCTGGATTGTTTTATAGGAAGATAGGAGGAGGTGGAGCCCTGGTTATAGTTCCCTGAATTACACACAAGGGTTAACATGTATATATACTATGCTGTGATTATTATTATTATTATTATTATAGTAGTCATAGTATTATTCTCAGAATTAGTATTCTTTTTGTAAAACAATAGAGTGAAACATCCATAGCTTTCAATATGTTATCAAAAGAATCAAGTAGACATTTTGGCTATTGCCAATTTTCAGTGTAAAGGAACATCAGTTAATGGCAAAGCTGAGTGACTGATATCCTGTTTCAAATGAAGATTACACCACAAGCAATATAAAGAATATTTCCTACTTTATTGTCTATCTTTCCCCTTTATCTTCTCTGTTTTACATCTCCTCTTTCCTTCTTGCTGCAACCCACCCATTTACTACTGCCTCCCTGTTTTATTTTTAAATTGTATTTTAGTTTTTAACCTGCATCTCCACCTTTATTTCTCTTCTCAATTCAGAATCCATGGGAGCCAACAAACACCTGGCACCCGAGGGAGGATCAAATACTCCCTCCAGCCCTCAACAATTGCACAAAACAAATCCTGTACGACCTGGGTCAAATGAGACAATCCCATGAGATCCGATGCACATTTACCCATGAACATGTCCCCATGGTAACTCTGTTCAATATGCATTCTAGAGTGTTGCCAAAAAATCACATGCCCAGCAGGAGACTGCACCTTCAATATCATGTGACTGCTTGCTACTGAAATAACCAATGCTGTAATATTTCTCTTACCTTAGCTGTATGAACTGCACATCATAACCATAGTTTCTGTTGAATATGTCCATAGATTGTTATCCACAAGTCAGAGATTATTGGTGCTGTGCATTATTGGAGTCATCATTTTCTTTCAGAAATGTTAAAAAAGCAAGAATTTTCAAAACCTGGCTACATGTAATATTTTGTGATGTAGTTCATATATAACAAATCAACATACAAAACTGGCTAATAGGGCCATGGTTACTTTGGAACACATATAATAACCCATGTATACTCTATCAAAAAATGTCATTGCCCGTGCCTTTGACCGGCCCTAAAGGTCAAATGTAAAACTGGCTTATAATTCATAATAGAGTGCACATAGGGTCATGGTTACTATGTAAAAATGCCATTCTGCACTATTTGCTAAAGTGTTTGGTACTGTTACTGGCATTTTGCACTATTTTTCTAAAGTGTTTGGTGCTGGTACTGTTATTGGCATTTTGCACTATTTGCTAAAGTGTTTGGTACTGGTACTGTTACTGTTACTGGAAGCCGTAAAGTTGCTGTCAGGTCGTCTTATTATTCCATCAACTTCAAACTGCTCCTGTTCGCACGCGGTGTAACCAATCAACATGAAACCTGATAGATATCATCCTGTGTAGATTACAGTTCAGATGCTAAAAAAACGCGCTCCTGCATCAACCAAGATGGCAGCCTGGTGCATTTTTTGGAAGAACCTTTCAAAATCTTCTTCTTGGGAACTGGTGAACTGATTGATCTCAAACTTTGCATATGTCATCAGCAACCAAACCCGCTTCAAGTTTACAAAGCAGAAGTTGCTGCAATAAATTTTACTATTAAAATGGCTGTCACCAATTTTACCGAAAAGCGTCCCTAACAGCAAACTGCGTTTATTTGAAAGCTTCTTGACCAACAAACTCTAAACTTGGTACGCATCGTCCTGGTGACAATGGAATACAAATGTATCAAAATGGTGATGTTTTGTAATACAATATGGCTGCCAGATGGACATTTACATCTTAAATTTAAAACTGCCTGAGTTGACAAACAGTTTACTTGACTAGCTCCAAATTTCACAAGCTTCATCCCTGTCACTGTGTCAATACAACTCACTCTTAAGAAAATTGGGTTTCTGCATTGGTGACTATGAAGATATGTGTGACAGAGACCAGAGTACCTGGGGAAAGGGCATGTTTGGGATTGTCTGAGAATGAGTGGCGCTAGTATTTGCGAAGTTAAGTAAACCAAAATTATTTTGCGAGTTATAAAGTATAATACCTTCTGCTTGCTGTATCATTTAGATGTACCAATGCATCTGCCCTGTCTATAGATGTATTAGATGCATAGTAGTTGTTTAACTAATGTCTGCTTCTAATTAAATTATTGCAGTAGCATTTTATTCAGTCGGCTGATGATCTTATTGTGTTTTAAGCCTATTTAGTGAAATAAATCTGTCTACTTTATCAGTATTTTACTCTGATAGTAGATTGTGTTATTTATATAAATAATACAGCAGGCTTTGGGTACTTTGTTAAAGGCATTGCTTTTAAAGGACAAATAGGTATGGTTCTCAAAGTAGTAGATTAAAAACCACAAGTGTTTGTTAGGTTTCCAACTGCACTATTTTGCCTCTTGATCTTTGAATTGGAGCATTAGGAAGACCTCAGCCACTTGAGTGCTACAGGCAGTGCCGTGAGCATTGTTTGCTCAACCTTGTGAGATAGCATAGACTGTAATAAAATATCTGTCATATATACAATACACTACACTGCTCCTACGAGCATTTCAAAAGAAGGGTGCTGAGAATATTTGAAACTCTAATAAACCCCTATCTTTGAGATAGGTTAAGAGTGTATAGTCAATGTGTCAACAGCTTGTGATGTGAACTGTGCCTGCATATCAAGTAGATTCTTTGCTGCATAAGCAGTTCAAGAGCACAATCCTTTAGACATTGAATGAATAATGTACACTCGTCAATATTACATTTGTTTTCTGTACTTCAAGACTGTATTGATTTCTGTTTATTAAACCCTTCCTTGGCAGCACCCTTGTCTAATTTAAATAGTGCTAATGTACCAAAAGGAATAGCCCCATTTTACTATATAAACAGTGAAACCCTGGATGTTAGTATTCATCTATCATGCAAAATGTGCTGACCTTAGAATACACAGCAGATTAGATACAGGTATTGTTAAAGGAAATCCCTAACTGTGAAATAAGATTAGATGATTAAAATGTACTGCTGCAACTGCTTTTTTCCCTTCAGGATAAAAACATGCAAGGTGTTTGAAATACACTGTGGTGCCCTGCATTCAAGCTATACTTTTGGCAATGATGTGCTTCCAGTATGCCTGTAATTGAAGCATTTACAAAGCAACAAAACTTATAGGGTCAGATTGACAAAGCATTTGCTCCAGCACAGTTTGTAACATAGGAAGACAAGTAAAACCCACCTCTATAATACACCAGCCCCTCTATCAATATTTTCTCTACAGTTATTTCTGAACATGTTTTTTTTTGATGAATTTATTGAGATAACAGATAACTGAACTTGTTTTGTTGCCCTTTTCAGTTTGTACTTTGACAGACATTTCCTTTCTAGCAAAGCCTTCTATCACTGATTAGTTGCACAAAATAATAAAGGTTTCCTCAAGCGCAGGTGATTTCCTTTTTGTTAACAACTTCCTTTATTTATATATACTTTTACATGTATACACTACCCTCCAACAGGTATTATGACAGATAAATGCAGAATGTCTGGGAGATGGGCATCTGAATTTCACTTTATCCCCTAATATGTTTCTGCAACGCTGGCTGCTAAAACCTGTAGGGTATTCAATGTCACACATATCTTCATAGTCACCCGTACAGAAACCTCATAGGGGTAAAATGGAGAATGTTGCTCCAAGATGTTCTGCAATGGTTGTAAATTGATAATATTTGGGATACCACTACCTTTGATAGGTGCAGTTCTTTTCTAAGTGAGAGGTAAATGAAAGAGGGCAGAGAATTCACAAACTGCTTGCATACTGAAACTGTGCTGTTATAAAATTGTTTCCCTACACCCATTCCAAATAGATATGATAAAGTATTGCAACAATATAATGTGTATGTTTTTTTTTCAAATCATTAAATACATGTGTTAAAAAATAACTATGAAATACAAAGGCAAACCATTTTATCATCTATTAGAAACAAAATATAACAAGTTGCACGTTCTACTTTAAATACAATACATACTACATTTAATGAATTGATATTTCATCAGTGTTTTTACCGTACTGTATACTTGTAATAAACTGCTAAAATGAAAATGTGACAGTAAAGAAAAAATAGTGATATCTACATGGGTGGTATGTTTCTAGCATTTATGCAGGGAAGTAAGTAATCAATGTTGTATTGTATTCTTATCATGTAATACCGCTATATGCTGTAGCTAAGGGGATTTCAAACCTTTTTTTCTGCATTACGCTGTTTCTAAGTACTGTAATATACACTGCAGCAGGCTAAGCATGATCTTTTTAATGTAAATGCTTTCAAAAATCGTTACCAACATTTACAGTTTTATTGTGAAACATGCGTGCTGTTGTGGGTTTGCTGATCAATAATCTTTTTTTTTTTTTTTTTTTACAATGACAGAGAAGCCTCCCTAGCATTTGCCTTTGCTATAAAGAATGTTCCAATTAAGTAGATGGCAGTTAAGCTTCATTACGTCACATGATTGCTCCAGGTATACCGGTTACAAAGGTTTCTTCAGGTGATTAAAAGAAAAGATTCAAATTTGAAAATAAATCCTGTGAGTAATGTCTGTTGAATTTATTTTCTAAATGTAGACTTCTCTTTTAAATGCCTTCACTGATTTACTGATGTTTTTTTGTGTTCTTGAGTTAATGCAACATGTAATAATAATAATCTTTATATAGCATGTTTCATAGTGACCACCATTGTAAAAGCACTTTACAAGATACGAGACTAGGGTGTGTGAACTATGCATCAGTTGTAGAGTCACTTACAACAATGTCTCACCTGAAAGACAGAGCACAAGTGACTTGCTCAGGGTTATACAATGAGTCAGTGGCTGAGCCAGGATTTGAACTGAGGACCATCTGGTTATAAGCCTGTTTCTTTAACCACTGACCACACAGCCGCCACATGTATGTATTGATCTGCCTGCATTAGCTACAAATTATATTAAGCACTTTACATTTTATTTTTTAAAAGCTCCTAAAACGCTGTTTTGGTTTTCTTTTTCTTTTTTTATGTAGCATATTTGACTTTATTCCAGCAGAGGGCTGTTTAACCTAACATGATCAGTGCAATCTTTAGTCACTTGTGAATCACATAGACAATGCTAGGTTAGTACCAACCGTGGCTATTTTAATATCTTTATTGAGATAAGCCATTTCAAACTTGTGAATATAACCTCTATAAATTGTTTATTTCATTAGGCTGGATACTATTTTACTTACTTGGCTATTACCCTGCATGTGAAAGATTTTGGTCTGGTGATTATATGCATATGAGAAGAGTTTTTGTTTTATTTTTTTGTATTATTTATTATTATTATTATTATTATTATTATTACTTTTTTTCATTATATTTTCGGAAGGGTCACATTTTACCAAATTTACCTCAAAGGTATGTGATAAAAATTGTTTTTAAAAATCACTGGTGTATTCAATTTTATAAGCAATGGCGAAGACGATTGCCCCAAACTTACAAAGGGAATTTATAAATCACATGAAGACCCAGGAGTGAAAAAAAGCTGTCAATTTTATTTTTTGTGTCGTTAACACTTGTACAGTCTATGGCTGTGTTTGGTGTACTGTAGTGTGGTATAATGTCCATTTTATATTTAAAACAAGTTAAATATTTGAGCAACTTCAGACCAGCATTACTTTATGACACACCCCTACAAGGTAAAGTAAGAATCACTGTAGCAATCATTAAAGCAGGAGATTGTTTAAAGACCAAGGACAATGATAAGATCAGACCTGGTGAAAACAAACTGGAGACTGTGTACAAACAATGTAGACAGGGTCACCTCATGTTTAATTTCTTGTTGACGAGGACAGACTAGCAATGTTGACCAATGTGTTGCCTCCCCAGTGTATGCACAGCTGTCACACATATTGGGGCAGTGAGGATAAACAGGGGTACTTTGGAATGGCTCATATTCAGCTGGGAATTGAATACAGCTAGTGTACTTTCTACTGGGAACAGTTCTCTGTTATCCTGCTGACACCTCTAGCTTGACATCTTTTTCGATCAATATTCTCCAAATATTTGAATTCTGACAGCAGAACGACCTGGGTATGATTGAATTGGGCATAACCTTTTTGTTTGTTTGTTTGTTTTTTGTAGTGCGATATGGTGAATTGTGGTGATGGAGGACATCTAAAACGAATACACAAACATGGCATTGCATACTATATATAATTATTAACTGTATACCTTTTACTTAACCCTATATATACTCCACTCTGCCTCAAATTAGAATTTGTATCTGAATTATTCTCTTTATGTATCTCCATGTTGTTCACATTTAGTTAAAACAGTTTTTGAAGCTTCCAAGCCCACTAGAAACTGTGTTGAAAATTTAATTGGAAATGCAACAACAAACTAAATGTTGAATTATGAGATATCATTAAATATGTGACAAACACACCTCCCATTCTAATAATTATCACTGTACTTTTTTTTAGAAGTTGTGTTACTAATTTCAGCAAAACAATGTTCAGTGTTCTTCAAGTCCAATAGTCAGTGGCATGCAGTGTTGCATGGGAGCTAGAATGTATTGCCTACTGGAGTATTGATTTCTTGAAGCAATATTTGTCTGATCAAAAGATTTATGATTTTCAACTCCACAATTTTTGCATGCTATTTTCAAAGACACTATAGCCACCTTGTGTTGGTAAAACTTTCTAACTGCGGGATTCAGTCTGATAATCAGCTAGACAAGCGCTCAACCCATCTACAGCAGACAGCTTATCTAGATATTAATGAGGATACTGCATTGACATAGGACAGGGTATAGCAGATAGTTTTATAATATATATATTTTTTTTTACCAGCCCCAGTAGTGCACTTGTGCTGTTGCAAACCAATGCACAGTGCATGTTGCTGGTCTGGCTAATGGGTAAACTGTTTTGTCCAAGGTTCTGAAATGTGATGCCAGCCTCAGGCTAAATTTTGTACCATAGAATGTGAATGTCTTACAGATAAACATTGAACAAATTAATAGTGTGGGCAGCTCTCCCATTTAACATTCAGCAATAATATGAAAAAAAAAAATCAGTACAAACTGTAATTATAAACTACAATAAATACGTGAAAAAAAATAAAATAAATCTGCCTTATGGAATAAAAACTTTCTTTAGTTTTATTTGCTAGTGTTACCACTGATGTACACCCACATGGTCTGTTGAATAATGAATTATGTTTTTGTATGTTTTTATTTTCAATATCTGTACTGTGCTCAGCAGTATAAAATTACTTTTGTATTAAGCCTTACATGTAGGGGAACTTGTATTATTTGTGTGAAAGTTAACCCTTGACTAAGACTTCCTTTTTTTTCTTCTCATGCTAATGGTATTGCATATAAGTTCTGCAAAACTAAACTTAGAAGCCGATTTTTTCTTTTTCGAACTTCTTTTAGGGATTTTAGGTTGCTCAGTGCCCACCCTTCATTCTTCTGAAAGCTAAGAGCTACCCGTGCACCATCTGACACAAACATTGTCCAGGATCCCCCCTCCCAATGGTACACTCTGCATCTTGATTTGGTGCATACAATTAATTATAAACTGTTTAGGTATGAAGTATTGCATTTCATAGTAGGCTTTGTTAAATGTAGCAGTGTGTATCAGTAACTATATTTTGAGTTATAACGCATTCTGGCAAACATAAGTTAACATGTACATGATTAACGTACATTAGATAATTCAGAATCTTAAGCACAGACATGTCTAAATTGATCTCCTTGACCAGCTAACATTTTGCAACTAGAGGGCAGTCTCTACTTAAGTTTTCAGCCAGTAGTACGTTGGTATACTTGTTGTAGCTGTAGCCTCAGATCAGGGCAGTTGGGTACATGGTATTACACAATACAAGAAGCGCCAAAGCGAATAGCATAATATGGGCAAGGTTAAAGGCATGTTTACCTTTTCTGATTCATCAAACAGTAAGGAGAGAAGTCTTCTGTCAATACATGGCCTTTGAGTAAATGTCGGAGCTGTCCTTTACCTCTGAACAATTTTAAAAAAAGCAGAAAAATGTTCTCTGCAGGCCTCTGGAGGACAAAGACCAGCCAAGCAAATTTCTGCTCCCAAACTCACTCAGCGTCTGGCCTATAGAAGTCGCTGCAGAGCGGTGAGAAGAAACAGTCTAAGCCAGGATTTGAAGATACGATCATTGGTTGTATGACTCACACTGCACACCACACGACAGTGCTTTTACCACGCGAGCCATTCGGGGACCCATATTTCATATTCTTAAAAAAATGTTGTAGAATAAAAAAAAATAAAAATGTGTGTGAATTCCAGGGCATGCAATGCATACGTAGATGGTACACCAGTGGTTAAGACTCACTTAATGTGCTTTGTCAGTGTGAAAAAAAAATTACCTTAGCACTCTCCAATAACATTCACATATTGTTTCTGAGTAAGAGTCAGGGGACTCTGGGTTAAACTCCAACATTGCAGCACACTCTATAGAAATAATTCTTAGGTAAACTACTATAAACTCTCTGGATTTCAACAGTTTGGAACTACAGATTGCAATTTACTCACACTAGTTTTAAAAAATACTTTATTAGATTTGTTAGAGCAGATTTACTTGTGATATTTAATAACCACGTTCTTCTATTATTGTAATAACACTCAAATATAAATATGTGCTATGCAAACAAATATTCCCTTTAAACCATTTCTGAAGTGTGTTTGCAGAAAAAAAATAGATAACATATTTTTTTCTGTAGTTGCATAGAAATAATGTTCACTTCTTTTTACCCCGTTCTTACAACAGTTGTAGCCACATATGAATCTCATTGATTGTAGACATGCAATCAATGCCATTAAAATCCACATTCAAGACTGCCCAACATGGTTCCTCAAAATATAAAAAATATAGTTCTATAAGTTTTTGAAGTCTACAATAGCATGTCAGTACAGAACTGGTATATGCTGCAATAAACTCAATGAACCCATTGTCATAAATGGTTACACTTAAAAAAAAAAAAAAAACTCAGCACAGCAAAGATACCAGCCTGCACTTAATGAAATGAACTGTCCTTTCAAGGGACTGCCTATATCATTTAGAATTATGGTAATAGAAAAAGATTACAACCACTGTCTTATATGATCATAGCAAAATACAGTAGCAGTGACCATATAGTGTTTTACTTCAGATTCTATAGTTCACTGGCACAGACACAGGCACAAATCAAAAGTGCCTTCAACCATCTCCCTTGCTACTAAAAAAACCCTGAAACGAGGTCTCAGTGGCCAGGTTTCCATGCAGTTTAGAAACTCCAAATTCTCTCTCCAGGGAAACATGTCCACAAGCTGTTCCTTATGTTTATGAGACTTCATCACTGAAAATCTTTTTTTTTTTTTTTTTTTTATGTGACACTATTGCTTCAACATTTTAGATTCGTGTGAGAAAAAAGGTGACTTATTTTTCTTTTTCCATTGAAACCCGGCCATGACTATTCACTCGGGAATCTGCTATGTCGTGGTACGCTAAACCAGCCCCAGTTATCTCTTAAATAAACATCTATGTTTGCCTTATTTTTTTTTTTTTGCACTCAAATATCCACAGAATGTGCACAAAGTAGCTACTGTTTCTCAGTGCTGTGCAGCGGCACACTGATTAAATGACTACAGTATTGACCAGGTGTAAACTATAGTGACAAATACTGCAAATACATTAAAATAGTTTATTTTTCAGGAACAAACAGGTTCATAATCAAGTGAATGAGACCTCAAAGCTTGCCAAGTAAATCATACTTGAGAAATGTGCCACAAGTGTTTTAGTACAAGCTTCCACATTAACATAAAATTAAATGTATGGAAATGTTGATCAAATCTAGCTTGGCATTTTTTTATTAGACATTGATGGAAAACCTGGGCCAGTAAACATTAAGGTCTTAGTGGCAATATTCTTTTGGAATTCACACAGGGTGTGTCTTTTCAGTTTCTGTGTAGATTGCAATTGGCATAAAATGACTGAAGTATACTTAAAATAATCTTGTGTCAAATACAAGAAGTATCTTTGAATAACAGCTGACCACTAGTTGTGCTCTCTCAGGCCTAGTCACTTTTAAATTTGCTTTTTCTTTGGTCTTGGAATTATCCTTTAAAGGATAGGACAAGGACATAAAGAATAAAGAATAAAAGGTTGATCCATGAGGCAATTTAGGTGTATTCAATTACACAAACAACCATATACATTTTATAACACTGACAATATTGGAAATTGTTTCCGATGAGTTAAACACATTTAAAAATTGACTGGTGTACATATTGTGATGCTATCTATTTTATCTTCATCAGCTTCATCAGTGACAAACTTTTTTTTTTAATATATTCACAAATGTTATTTATCGACGAATGCTACATACAGTACAAAGCCAACTTTTAGCTTGTCCTGTTATAAAAGCACATCACTGAAATGCCCTTTGTATGATCCTTTGTATGCTTCCAAAATTCAAATTGACATCTAACATGTGTTATATTCTGAAATAGTTTAATTACTACATGTTTAGTGTCATTGAAGACATCAGTTGAGGAGTGAAGCACAAGATGACTTTTGTAGTATTTGTAAGAAATTGTTTTTCTCCAATTTATTATATTACAAGGTTTCTTTTCATGTAGTTAAGCAAAACTTGTTGTTGCAATAATTGTGGCACAGAAAGATTTATTTTCGGGCAGTTTTGAAACTATGGTACCGGTAGTACATAATGCTCCAGCAGGATTTTTGACTATGTCGTCTCTGTGTTGATAATAATGAAAAACCATTACAGTTTCAGTTTTATTGCTGTAATTAATCTTTGAAAATTACAATAAGCTTTATTATTATAATTCTAAATTGAGACGTAGTTCATAAAGAATGAATACAGCGAAAATTCACATTTTCATTTGCCATCAGCCTAAATCTTTGAAACACCAAGCACATTGAAATGCTTGCTTGTCTTTTCCAGGCATGTGTTTGTTTGCTCATAACATGTATAAACAGCAAACTCCTGATTTATTGCATACACCATAATGCGCTTACAAAATTTGATGGCAAAAAAATACTTTTCAGACACCATAGGTCAGCCTGCTTCTCCTATGGCTCTCTAATATATTAAGCAAAACTGTTGTTTACAAAATAGTTCCACTATTCTGAAATGCTAAACATTATATAAGCCTGAACCCCATTACAATGTCTACTAACTCCTTTATTTATGTGCGTTGATCCATGCCTGTCCATTTCGCCAATATCTTAGCACTTTGACTTCCAGTACAATGCACCCACTGCCTGCTTCACTCAGAATGAAATGTGACACAAGAGGTCAACACAAATGGATAGAAACAAGTTTCATTTAAGAGCATATATCCAGTGGGACTCGTCTGCATCCTACTGTAACTCTGAATATCCCAGGAGCTGTTTGGCTACAGTAAACTTTTTTAAGTTAATATTCTCTCAATGATTGTAGCCAATCCTGCGGTGATATTAAATTGCAGCATAGTTAAGGTTTATTGGCTTTGTATTATCTATCAGCAAATGTCAAATTTCTCTTGTTTGGAAATTATTAGCTGTGAATAAAAAATAAATGTAGACAACATTGCACTGGTAATGTAGTTTGAAGCATTCATTAAATACATTGTCATGAATCTAAAATGTACGGTATCTCATGTCAATAGCAGAGTCGATCCCATAGCAATGGTGTATTCAGTGTATGTTTGTCAGGGAAGAGTTACTGGTAGAAATTAGAAAGTCAAGAAAAGAAAGAGTTCACAATTCCTGCATATTAAGCATGTACAGTCCATAACATGTTGGTTAGCTGTGGAAAGCTATTCACCATAAAGCAATGGACAACAATATTCTAGAGCTGGGGCGTCCCCACCTCTTCCACAGGAGGATACTTATACAGAGTTGCAGCCTACAAAGAGGAAGTACATAACTGCTACCTAATCTAACATCAATAGAAATTAACATTCCCAACTCCTGAACTAGTTATTTATTATAAACCACATAGACAAGCCAAATTCAAATGTCTGCAGGGCCACATTCCCGCTGGGTCCTGGCTTTGGCCACCCCTGTTTTTGGACTACAAAAATGGCTGGAATGCTGGAGCCAACACCTGGAAGTGTTATTGTAATAACCGTTCAATATGGCCACCATTAGTGTCAAGGAGGGTTGCCTTCCTTGGAAGAACATAAAAAATGCAGAGCTCAGCATTTCCACAGGGACAATCAACACCTCTTGATAGATGGCGTTCTTGAACTGTGCAGGGAATGTTTTTTTTTTGTTGTTGTTGTTTTCCCACAGCAAATAACTTTGCATACATGTTTTGTTTACTGTCATTTCATTAATAACACACAATCTTTTCTTGTTCATGAGAATGTCTGTGGGTTTTAGATAAACTGTGCAGTATACTATGGGTTATACTATTGGATATTGTATGCATTTCTGACATGGTAGTGTATGTGAGGTATACTTTATACAGAGCATGAGCATTATGTTCTGAAAACCCCATACCATGGAATATGCTGGATAACTACAGCATGTTAAAGTAATATTTCACTATTTCACTGAACAGAAATGTATCACTTTCCCAATCAATTGTCTGCTGCCCTTGAGTCTTCTGTAAACACTATGCACAACAGGTCAATGAACAAAACATGGAGACATGTTAGTTTAAGAAAAAAACCCTCAGTAAAGTCATTGAAACATCTTTATTTTTTTAATGCAAAAGAGAGCATCTTTATGTATAGATTTGTGAAGGTGCTTTTGCTTGCATGTTGTGTTGATTCTCCCCAAGTCTCCACTGATGCATCTCTATTAGCCAAAACATGTGTCTAATTGATTTACTTTCCCAGTTAAAATCTTTACTCATTTAAAGTTTCAGCCTGATTTGTAAAGATTTAAGTTAATGAGTAAGTAGCTTCAAAAGTAATGTGATTATTGTTATTACCGATAACATTATTATTATTATTATTATTATTATTATTATTATTTATTATTTATTTATTTATTTAACATTTCCCTTACTTTGTTTAGTGTTTGAAATTGTTCTGAGTAGTTGCTGCTCAAAAAATTAAATTATTATAATTTTTTCTACATCTGTCCTTAACTTGCTTTGAACGTGTTTGGAGTATCCTAAGTTCTAGTGTTACACTGTGACTTTTCAACTCTGCTAACCCCACCTACAATATAAATAATTCCATCTAGGGTTTATGTGGCATCATAAACTAAGAGACCTGGGCACAAGAGGAAAACACTTAATGACTATTGTGCACAGTACCCTGATCGATGGCTTTAGTCTCTGCGGAATGACAAAGCGGACCCACTGCCTTGCCTCCAGTGAGTCCAGTGCTGAAGCAGGATAGGGGCAGAGCTCAGAATAATGAACGCAAATTTAGTTCTGTTCAACTTTTTAATGTTTTGTTCTATGCGTATTATTTTTACTTGTAAATCTATGCTATAAATGTCTATGTAATTTACACTTTATATATTGCGTTTTCTACGGTTTATTTGAAACTATTTTTAAATTTGTGTAGGAACTTTAGCTTTACAATGTATAGCTTTGCTGTGACCAAAAGTTATTTCAATTAGAATGTTGGTACCATGGTGAAGTAGGATTTTATGTCAGCCAAATGTTAATTTATAATTGAGAATGTATATGTACTTATAAAGCCTTTTTATGTTAACTGCTACAGTAGGAAAGGGGTTAGATATTGTGTGTTTACCTGTCTGCACAGACCTAGTTTACCACTAACAGGAATTAATCACAGGATGTCTGCATAGAGCAGAACAGGAAGTTGTAATTGTAATGAGGTATAAAAGGAATTGTAACCTGTGGATCTGTGAGCTTACCTTGTGTTGTACCACCTGTGTAACCTCCCGGGCACATGATTAAAGTTCTAACCTACTACAAAGACAATGGACTGGTGTGAATTCCTTTCTCCGACATCAACTGGCGCTGCGAGCAGGATATTCCCCGATCCAAGGTTCCGTGGTAACATTGACAGACTGCTAGAAAAAGGGTGAGTACCTTTGTTATTGACAGGATAGAGGACTGTTTAAATCATTTTAGAAATGAGAAAAAAACAAAACAACTCCTACGGATCATATTAGTATTACATTTCTTGGGTAGAGAGGTAGCCATTGAGGTACAACATCTCTCAGCACGCACTTTAGTTGAGGAGCAATGCACACACCTTCGAGGCTGGCCTATGGCCTAGGAAAGTATAAACAGAAGATGCAACAGTCTTTACAGTCAGATGATCCTAAGTTGACTTTGTAAACGCGTGACTAGAGTCAGGGATTTCCTGTGGTTAAATCAACTATTCCTGGTCATTTTATATGTATTACACTTCACTGGCTCCTGTTTAGCTGTGCTATGCTGATAATCTCCACTTTCCTGCCTCATGTTCTCTCCACTTTATTGCTACCTTTTGTTGACTCATCAAATTTCTTCTGCTGATTCATAATCAGGTCCAATACGGACTTGTGAAAACTTTACCAGTTTCACTGCAATAAAAAAAAAAAAAAAACTACATACCAAAGCAGAGAGTATTGTAGTACTGCTTCTCTGAAAGACAGCAAATAAGGCAATTACCTTGGAATGTCAGCTCTTGAATTTAATAGGAATCTCTGTGCCATTGCATTTGGAACACAGGACATTTCAGATGTTTCATTTTTTTGTTTACCCTGAAGATGAGTTTCTAGCACTAATTATAGTTTTCTTGGAGTCTAGCTCAGACCGAGAGGCTGAGCACTTGCCATGCCTTCTAATGAAAAAAAATAGAAGAAATCATCCAAGAGCCTAGACCTTGACCTCTAAGAAAGGAACTATAAATCATTTAGAAACATAATTCCTTATTTTGCTTCCAGTTTCCAGCATGGATTAACTGTACTCTAAACTTAATTAGGATTATTATAAAAAACTGTAACATTATATATATATATATATATATATATATATATATATATATATATATATATATATATATATATATATATATATATATCTACAGTTTTTGGTGAAATGTCA
Source organism: Polyodon spathula (assembly GCF_017654505.1). NCBI lineage: Eukaryota > Metazoa > Chordata > Actinopteri > Acipenseriformes > Polyodontidae > Polyodon > Polyodon spathula. The sequence goes on along the minus strand of NC_054548.1, from coordinate 17,042,576 downwards.
TTAATTTGTCTTTGACAATAAAAGATAGACCAATATGGATATCAACATCCAATTATAAACCTGATATTTTTATAGCTCCTTTCACTATCTTTTAATTTTATGTTATTCAGTGGGTAAATAAATTCAATTGACTTAGAAAACGATTGAGTATGAACAGCCAATCAGCTTCCAGATCTAGCAGGCTTCTATTTTGCATAGATGCCCGCTGGATTGTTGAGTGCTTAACTGTGAATTCAATTTGAAATCAATCCGCCCATGAATACCGGCTTTTTCCCTTAACATTGTAATCTACAACTAATCTAAAAATATACAAATCTACTCAACATTGATAGCATGAATGTCAACTTTGATTTATTTGGAAAGATATCAGTTCTGGAGTGGGTAAATTTGCCTTCCTCACCGACAACAAACAATCCAGCTGCAACAAATCCAAAGTACTAAAACTAATAAAGAAGGACATATCAACATACAGGAACATGCACATCAAAACTCTGAACTGCAAAACAATTATCTAAGAACAAGACAACAAACTAAATGGTCATTGCGACTGTATAAAAGCAACTACTGTTCAGTTACTTTCTGACAGGACACCATAATAAAGGCTCAATTTGCAGCTACTGGACAGCAAACCAACAGGAAAGACAAGATTGGTCCAAAATTCTGTCATCAGGTGCATCCAAACAACATCCTGCCTCAAAAACAGCCTGTCAAACTGCTAACCTTGTTTCAGTTCTTTCTGCAATATCCAATCCACTCCCTGCCAACTTGAATGATGCCTCGCCTCCAACAACAAGTTTTGAGTAGGACTCTATACTTCAAGGACTATTCAACAATTGTACAGTTAATTTATCTAGCAATGTCCAATAAATAAATATGTTAGCCAGATAATAATAATAATAATAATATAATAATAATAATAATAATAATAATAATAATAATAATAATAATAATAATAATAATAATAATAATAATAATAATAATTTTCTCTATGTGTATGCCATTTTTCTATTCTAATTATGTTAGGGATTATTTTCCTCAGCGGAAGGTTACCTTGCGAAATATCACAAGTTTAAGGTAAATAAAGGTTTTAAAGTTGTTTTTTATTAAAGAGAAAATAAAGAAATTAATCATTTTCTAGCAACAATAGCGCCCTCTTGATGCGTGCTCTATCGTGTGGTAGATGACCTTGACTTTTGTTAGCGCCCTCGCCTACGACTCGGGATGCATAACTCCAGTCGCGGTCATCTACCGCACGGTATCAGCTTTATATCAATTTTTTTTTTCAAATGAATAATGAATTAATTAATAAACTCTAAAAGTTACAAACAAATTAGGAATGGAGGTTGTTTAAAATATTGGTGTCATTACATTCTCAAAAATGGTCAGTTCTGACCTTGGAACACATTACAGAACATTGGTTGCATTTGACATGATTAATCAGAGTCTATTTTAAAGCATATGTAATTGAAACTTCAATTTTACAGACAATCTATACAAATGCAATAAAACAGTCATGTGTTCTTTAAATCACCAGAACTAGTTTTGATGCTTTGGCAAATGCGAAGGATAATGCATTGAGTTCTCATGGAGTAATTGTTTACATCTAAAAAGCAATTTAGACATTAGTCTGAAAAATACTAAAAAATACTTGTTTTTGTTATTTAAAAATAATTCAAAGAAGGTAATAAAAGTTTGGGAACGAGAAGAGGCCATTCTGCCCATCAATACTTGTCCCTTGTTAGCACACCATTCGGCCCTATTAGGGAGATCTCATTTTACAGAACAGAATCTGGTCATTTAAAAAAAAAAAATGTTCCCAGTGTTTTAGATCCTATTCCATACCTCTCTGTGTAAAAAAGTGCTTCCCACCTTTTGTTCTAAACTGACTTTTACTCATATTCCATTTAGTTGCCCTTCTCTGCACCTATTCGACTGCATCAATGTATTTTACGTACTGAGGTGACCAAAACTTGTGTGATGTAACTATGGATTAGTATAATCTTAGTATAACCTCTCAAAGCCGAAGGCTGGGGAAGCCTATGTTTTTGTTAGGATTATTCTTTTTTTTTCTTTTTGTCTTGCTCAAAAACTCACAAAATTTGTATGATGGTCGATGCCTATGTGCAATAGTCGCTGATAGTCGGCAAATTTGCGTAAGTCACATAGTTCAGCAGTCATATTGGATTTTGCTGAATTTATTAAAATGCCTATGTATTGAAAACTATTTACTGCAGAGTTCTGAAAATTGCTATACATGTTGAGGGATAGTCCATGATTAACTGTTGTTAATATGAAGCCGATTCGTGCTGTAGTTTGGTAACCACATGGATTAATGTCATAAGATTATCATAAAAATATAAAATCATCAAAATTCAAACATCTTCTCTGAAATCGCTTATCCGATTGAAACAAAAATTAGAACAAAACATCTCAGTATGGTCATGTTACGCTTGTTCAAGGGAAGTTGCTACTGTGAAAATCATGGCTATAAAACTGCCTATAACTTCTTATTGACAGCAGATAGGGACGTGGTTGTTATGTTACATGTATAGTAACCCATATGTGCCCTATAAAAAAATGTCATTGCATGTGACCTCTGATCTCTGCTAAAGGTCAAATCTAAAACTGGCTATAAAACTGCCTATAACTTCCTAATGACTGCAGGTGGTTGTTATATAACATGCAGAGTTCTGAAACTCGCTATACATGTTAAGGAATAGCCGTATGATTGGGGCACGTGCATCAGAAGCTGATCGGTTGCATGCTATGGCAGCCATGCTGGGTAACATCAATAAAAAACAAACATCTTCTCAGAAACCGCTTCTCTGATTGAAGCAAAAATGAGCATGCATGATCTAAGTATGATTATCTTTTACTCTTGTCCAAGGGAAGTTGCTACAGTAAAAAAAAAAAAACATGGCTACTGTGGGCCAATGAAATTGATCTTTTTGCAGATATTGCAGTATATGTCAGTGGTACAATGCAGTAGACTTTTGAAATTTTTTTACAACAGTAGAGGACTATGAGAACTAATGTCAGTAACATAATGAAGCTGATTGGTCACATGGTTTGGCTGCCATATCGACTTTTTGCCCAAATTTTGCACGTTCCATAAAATGAACACAGATGCACATAAACTCTTGTAACTTCACAGTGATGATAACATTTGATCTATAACAACCAATGCGCTTTAATTTCACAACAACTGCTTGGAAGCCGTAAAGTTGCTTGCAACTCTAGTTCTTATTATATCATGTATTCTCTTTTTACAAAATACTGCTTTAAATTCATGATTATTTTATCATATTTTTTTTAGTTTTTAAAAGTGTAAACATTTTCATGGAATATTTTATTCATTACCTCTTCATAGTCCTATTATTGTGTTTACTTTATGACAACATATTTTAAAAACAAATCCTTATCTGTTCAAGGCTACTGCAAACAATCTATACTCTAAAACAGTTATACAATAACACTGAGCACACACAAGAATGTTCCCTTAATTAAAATTTCCACCTTGAATGACTGGATGACAGTTGCAAGACTCTTACTCTGCATTTCTCAAGGAACTGCACTGACAACATATGACAGGTTTCCTGTAGTTACTGCATTCATTGCTTTCTGAGTTTCACTAATCCATCCAGTCTGTTTCCCTAGCTAATCTTTAAATATGACAGATCTGGACAATGCAGGTCAAATCCTGTATCTTTTTAACATTCATCCCTTCCTGAAAAAGACCTTGCAGAATCATTACGGGGGAATCTAATATATATATATTATATATATATATATTATATATATATTATATATATATATATATATATATATATACATATAAATTGATGGCATTTGCAATAATTTTTTTTGGTTTTGGGTTCTGTTGCCTTCTTTCTTCGTTGTTGTTGTTATCAGTTTTTCTATAAATGTGATTATTCCCGCCATGTTAGCCTGGGCCACAGCAAAAATAACAAGTGGTCTTGCACTCGAACAGCAACACATTAACACAGCAGCTTGTCTCAACGGACTCTGCCCACCCTGATGTGGGCACCTCCCTATAGCTTTCATACCCTCACCTCCCTGTTGACGTTTCAGAAACCAAACAAATAAAACAGAGTCTGATACATTGTCTGTAGTGCAACACATTTTTTTTCCTAGAGCAGCCCTCATTGGAGTCAAGAAAACCTGTTAGTTTTTCTGCAGCATGTATATCTTTTAAAACTGCAGCTTGAGTTTCACCTTTTCTTACTCTGTTCACTGCATCGAGTTTCATTTTAACAGATAAAGATTTTCTTTTGTTGCTGTCTGTCATGCTTCGTACTGTATCTCTGGAACGTTCACCCAACATTTGCAAGTCAAATTGCATGATGGGGGAAACAGAACACCATCAAAAAGGGAAAGGGCTATATATATATATATATATATATATATATATATATATATATATATATATATATATATATATATATATATATTTTTATAGTATAAGTATTTGGTTTTCATAAAACCAAAGCTGCAGTGATTTTTTGACCTTCATTTGAAACCTTTGTCTTCATAAACCTTATAAAACAAATACATTATACCCCCTGAAGCAAAAAGTAATTAATTATGACAAAGTTAAATGGTTTAATCTCTGTAACTGTCTACTCCCTGAAAAAGAGAAACATTAATGTTGGCTGATAGTAATGCACCTTCTGGGCTTGGAGTTGAGCTATGCAGTGCCCAAATGCTAGATCTGCCAATGGGCATTAATATTACTATAGTTCCTTTACCCTCAGAGGTGGTGCTTCAGAATGTCCTTGGCTTAATAGTGTTTTTAGAAGTGCACAATTTGATTTATTTGAATAAACTGAAAAAAAAAAAAAAAAAAATCAAAGAAAGCTTAAGGTTACTTTGAATATTAGTGAGGGTACATGCAATACAGAAATACAAAGAGATAGACACAGGGGTCTATTGTAAGTATTTAAACAAAGGTAGAGCTGTTTTGTGATATGGTCTGTAACTATTCTTAGCCCATCATTTAGAATAGAATTGTTTCATTAGATTAATCATATATATATATATATATATATATATATATATATATATATATATATATATATATATATATATATATATATATATATATAGATGAAATACCTTTAGTTTTTAAACAATCAAAATAAACAACATCTGCAATAGATGATATGGTGCTGTGAAAATTACATTTTGAAGATTTCACCTTTAGAATCATTGACTGTTAACTTATCCAGAGGAAAGGTTTCTTCATTAAAGTAATTAAAATAAATCCCCAATTCCACTTTAAGGCCAGGTTCTGTCAAATCTACATCTAATCCAATAGGTCTGCTGACAATAGATCAGAGGACATAAGTACATTTTGTACAGCAGATGTTAAGTGACATTAGCAAAGCTACATTATATAGTTCCATCTGTAATAAAAGCTATTGCTCTGTAATGTTTCTAAATAAATATGAAACCGATTATTAAATGTGTAATTATAATAAATAAAAAGGTTGAATCATTTGTCACTAAAAACACCTCTGTCTTTTAGTTTCATCTTTTTGTGTCGCCTCCTTAGAGTGCTATTCTCACCTGGCCCATGTGTCACCAGGTTAAAAGATATACGATGTGTCAAGTAACACCTGTGCTACATGCATCACCATAACCTCGAGCACACAGAGTGATTAGTTTGTTGCTTCCATTAGAACATGTAATACACACCAGATATATACCACTCAAATAATGTCAATGTCAGTCAAGGTACTGATCACAATTATTATTATTATTATTATTATACATGTTGAACAATAGTTTTGTAAAATGTTTTGTGGTCTGACGAAACTAAAATTGAACTTTTTGGCCTAAATGCAAAGTGTTATGTTTGGCGCAAACCGAACACAGTGCATCACCCAAAGAACACCATCCCTAATGTTAAGCATGGTGGTGGCAGCATCATGTTTTGGGAATTTTTCTCATTGGCAGGGACTGGAGCACTTGTCAGGACAGAAGGGAAAATGAATGGAGCAAAGTACAGAAAATTCCTTGAGAAAAACCTGCTTCTCTCTGCAAGAAAGTTGAAACTGATATGAAAGTTCATCTATCAGCATGACAATGACCCAAAGCACACAGCCAAAGCTACATTGGAGTGGCTAAGGAACAAAAAAGTAATTGTTCTTGAGCGGCCCAGTCAGAGCCCTAAATCCAATCTAAAATTTGTGGCATGACTTGAAGATTGCTGTCCTTCAACGCTCCCCAAGGAACTTGAGAGAGCTTGAACAGTTTTGCAAAGAAGAATGGTCAAATATTGTCAAGTCTAGGTGCACAAAGTTGGCAGAGACATATCCCAACAGACACAGCTGTAATTGCTGCCAAGTTTTTTTGTTTTTTTTTTTCTGGGGGGGCAGGTCATTTAATCCTAACACTTTAAATATTATTCTTAACACAAAGCAATATGTGTTTATTAAGTTCAAGTCAATTAACATTTATATCTACATTTACAAAGATTTATAGGATTCTAATTTCTAATTTATGAAAGTAAGCACCACCTTAAAAACTTATGTTTATAGGCAGGTACTAGGTGATTATTTAAAACAATATTAATATTGGTTTTACTATCCAGGTGCTACATGAATCAAGGTATCCATTAGGGCATTCTAACTTTAGTGAAATTCAGATGTGTCTCCCTGTCCTCTATCAAGTATTCCTCTGGTTCTTTTTTTTCTGTATGGTCTGCTCTGTCACCTCTGCAATGATGTTGCCCTCTAGACCTCAACTTTAATGAGGGGTCTCCATCGGGACCGAGCAGAACCCCAATCTTCATTACTCAAGCGGGGCATGGTCGAATTTTTTGCTGTCCTTGTGTTAATTAAAATGATTATTTATACAGATTCTTAATCAACTAATTTTGGCAATTTTAACACAACTCAAACACCAAACACAGAGCATCTGCGTTTTTATGAAATCAAATGATTTGAGCTCAGTATTTTGTTATCCCAAGGAACAATCCAACAATCAACAAACCTATTTGCTCAGTGTATATATATATATATATATATATATATATATATATATATATATATATATATACACACACACACACACACACACACACACACACACACACACACACAGTGCCTATAGAAAGTCTACACCCCCTTTCAAAATTTTCACATTTTGTTGCCTTACAGCCTGGAATTAAAATGCATTAAAATAGTTTTTTTCATTTATCTACACATCCTACCCCACAACTTCCAAGTGAAAAAAAAAATAAAAAATTCTAGAAATTTGTAGAAAACTAATTAAAAATAAAAACTGAAATAGCTTGGTTGGATAAGTGTTCACCCCCCTTGTAATAGCAATCCTAAATTAGCTCAGGTGTAACCAATCGCTTTCAAAATCACACACCAAGTTAAGTGGCCTCCACCTGTGTTAAACTGTAGTGCTTCAGATATGATTTTCAGGATAAATTTAGCAGTTCCTGAAAGCCCAAAATATTAACTCAGGGGGGTAGAGACTTATCCAATTATGATTTTTCAGTTTTTTATTTTATATATATATATATATATATATATATATATATATATATATATATATATATATATATATATATATATATATATATATATATATATTTTTTTTTTTCTCAATAAAAACATATTTTCCCCTTAACAGTGTGGAGAATGGTGTGTAAATAAGTGGGGGAAAAAAAAATCCTCATTTAAATGCATGAAACTCTGAGGCACTGACACAACAATATATGAAAAAAGTTCAAGGGGGTGTAGATTTTCTATAGGCTCTGTGTGTGTACAATTGTAATTAAAGTTTTGTAAACTGTGCCAGGTTTCAGCTAGACAGAGAAGATCATGATTGGTATCGGTTATAAGTTCGCTGAGAAGCAGAGATTTGTTAGTCAGAGAGGGACAATTGAAAAAGGAGATGTTCTATTTTGTAGCAGACAGCGTAGGGGGAGAAAGAGTTAGTAAGGGTATGTGGAGCAGGTACTTACCAGTGTTCATTCTGGGAGTGGAGAATGAGTGAGCCTGCTTTGTTCAGGGGATCCAGACATTAGTTGTCAAGGTAGGAATGAGGCCTCTAGTAGCCATTAGGAGGGATTTGGAAAAGGTCCTCGCTCGGACTGCCCTCGGTTGCCAATTTATACTATCCTGTTGGCCTAGAGCCGTATACTTAACAAAATATTCTAATCAACCTCATGAATCAACACAGCCCAGCACAGTTTACAAAACTTTAATTACAATTGTTAAAGGCAGGGATATTTATCCCAGCAACAACAATTTTAACTAACAAATTAAATAAAATCCACTTACATGGTTATATGTTGAGTAGTCCAGCAGCACGGAGTTCAGAAAATGAGCAGAGACACAACAAGTGTGGCCTCAGTTGCAAGGTAAACTAAAATAGGAATATATAGATAGATAGATAGATAGATAGATAGATAGATAGATAGATAGATAGATAGATAGATAGATAGATAGATAGATAGATAGATAGATAGATAGATAGATAGATAGACACATACATGTTTTTCACACGGTTCATTATTTGTAAACTGCATTATTCTCGCCTGACGTGGACAAAAAGATCAGGCACAAATCAACCCCTGTATACAAGTTTCATCTGTTTAGGTGTCGATATATAACAGATAACCGTACTAGCCTTTGCTTGTGTGGTTCATCAGTTTGCATAGTAAAATTATCACCAGTTACCAATTTAAATGAGAGCTGTTTAAAATACATGCTTAGTATTAGCTGCTGCTGATAGACAATCTGTGACTGTTCTAGCAGGTGCAGGAAGTCTCATTTGAGCACCAAAGTTGATTCCATGGCAACATGCAGCCATCTTCATTTATCTGAGTACAAGTCATAAATTAGAGAATGCGTGGCTTCAAGTATATTTTGAAAAGATGAATAAAACAACATGTGGTTCAAATAGAAAAAAAAAATAATAATTATATTTTTTTACACTACTTTAGCTATGATGGATTTATATGCTTTTGCCATTTAAAATACAGTTTTAGCTATATTTAATCCTTTATTTCAGTGGGATTAATATTTAGCTAGCTTCTCTGATTGGTTTTCCAGGATGACCTATTCCGTAAAGATAGGTGGTACCCCCATTAACCTATGACATGGTAATAACTTAATATCTACAGTACCAATGGTTCCTGCTTCTACATGGCCAATCAGGATGCAGGGCTGCCGGTTTATAACTCACTGGTAAAGACTGCTACTCTAAACAAAAAGCCTCAACTTGTATTCAAATTCAAATTAAAGAAGGATGTTGAATTACAAAGGAAAGAGAATTGGTTAAACGTTTAAATGACATACTTATTTTTCTACTCTGAGTCATAACCTAAATAGGAATCTGTGCTGATTCTCTGGAGTTCATAGCACATCAGCAGGACCAGTAGAGCCACTAGCATATAATATGTTGTGTGAAAGTTGTAAACATGCAGGCATACTGAATTTTATGTGCCTAACGTAAACAACATCCTGTATTTTGCAGATAATTTTTTTATACAAGGCAACCTCTTAATATAAAGGGTTGAGAAAAAAATCCAAAATAAAAAAAAAAAGTATACATTACTCTTACCACAGCACAACAAACCTCTATATTTAAGAAGTTCCTGATTACCTTGTACATGACGTGAATAGTTATGTGTTCAAATTTATGTCATTTTGCTACCCAGGTGTTAACCAAAATTATATCTAAAAATGCAGCATAGTAAAAACAGAAACATGATAATAATAATTTGTTTTGAAAAAATATTTAACTATCAAGCGAACGTGCCCGTCGATGAAGGCTCGACCTTGTTGTAGTTGACCGCAACTGGTTACTATCGCCAAAAATAAAGTTTTTTCTCATTATTAAAACCTAGATTTACCTTTAACTTGTAATGATTCGTTGGGTACCATTCTGGTGAAAAGTTTTAGGAAAATAGTCCCTAGAATGTTCATAAAGGATCACATGCATAATTAGAGAAAAAAAAAAAAACGTTATTAAACAAATAAGTTTTTACTTGTAAGAACTACTTATAGTTTATCTGGACAGTCGAGCACATCTGAATGGTGAAATGTTACTGGACTGTTCGTGTCTCTTGGTTTGTTGCAATTGAAAGATGCTGAGGTCCAGTCAAGCTGACAGGCTGATTCATTGGTTGCAGGTACAGGACTGGTTGCTTTCGTTGGTGCAGAGTATTAACTGGCTGGTATTGGTGGAAATTTGGAAAACTTTGTTTAGTATTTGTTGTTCAATAGATGTGAACTGAGCTTTCATTACAGCAAATCAAAATGAAAAAGCTGACAGTTGCACAGATTGATTTTAAAGTTGATTCACATTTGATAGAAGCTGATTGGCTGATGGTATGGAATAATTTATTAATATGTTATATTTATAAGTGTTAATGGCTTTATTGTCTGTTCTTTACTGATGTTTAAAACTTGCAGATCATGAACTGCCTGTAAAGGATCTCCACGATGGTTATTCAGTTATAATTACAATGTAATTATATGGGCAGTATATGCCTTATGAACTTAAGTGATGTCCTCATGTGTAGTTTCATTCTCCAACACACATTTAAAAGCATAACAAAACATTAATTGATTAAACCATTATGTTGCATATCTATTATAACTGAACTTCAGTAAAAAGGGTATGGAATATCAGGTAAATATGTATTCATGTCATGCACAATTAAGCATTATTTGTCATTGTGGCAGGACGGCTCCTGGTGATGTCCCCAGACCAGGAAGTTGACACTGACAAGTACTGCGGGTTGATGCCCTGCTGAGTGTATTTATTTAAAAAGAAATCAAAAAAACAAAAAATAAACAGTTTGAACCAAAACAAATTACAAACACAAACCCTGACACCAAACAAATATTGTGCTGTCCCTTCCACCATGTGTAGCAATTGTTTGCTTTTCTTTTAATTTCTTTCTCCCGGCTCTCTCACGGACCTCCTCTCTGAGCACCCACCCTAAACACAGAACAACACCAGCTCATATACATGTGACCATCTCCGAATTAGCAATACATTAATGAAGCCGGAGATGGCCACATTCTGTACAAGAGTTTTTAATATGCATGGTCAACAGCCAATTTATCAATAATCATCAGCTGCCGACCATGCATTCTCACAGGGTGTAGTCTAGCAGAGATGAGCTGCAAACATCACCCCCGCCAAACTACATTAACTAAACAATACAATCCAATACAACAAATCATATCAATAAACCATTCTTTTAAATAATAACAATACATTCATTAACAGGACGTGCCCTGCCCCATCTTTACATGCAGGCTTTTTTGCCCTGCTACAGTCATATATAAGAATTGCACAAATTATTTTGTATTAACCTTATTTCTACATGCTGTTCTTCTTCCCAGTAGAGATAACTGTGGTTATTTAGTTTTACTCTTCAACAATATATGAACTGTTTGTGAGTTTATGGGTTGTGGGAGAATCATTGGTTATCAGCTGAATACCAAAGGCATGAAAGCTCCAGCTGAGTGAATCAGACTAGTATTAAATACCCCAAAGTGTTCGGCACATAACACAGAACATAACACAAGCACATAACACAAGCACATAACACCGAACATAACACAAGCACAGTATTATGTGGACATCAGTGGCAGCTTCTCATAACAGGCCATGGAGACTAAGCCTTATGTAATTTTGTAAAAGTAAAAGTATTTTGCTTTAAAAATAATCACAGTGCAATAACCACACTGATCTTTGATAGCCATGTATCTGGGTTTCGTTTAGCCTCTAGCACCTATTCCATACATTTTCAAACCTTACATAATGCTTTCCAGCAACTTTATTTTGTAGTTTTGTTAATAGTGTTTTATTTTCTCTTTTCCTTTGTACTTTCTGTTTTGGATTTTTATTTTTAGGCACCTGCAAGTGCTTGGACTGTAACCCTCTTTACCATCGTTGGTATAGGGGGGGAACAGCAGTACCACCTGCTGGTAAAAATAAAACAGTGCACCTGAGTGGTGTTTCCAACTCCAACCTTCTGTCTCCCGTGTCAGTTAATTCCCACACCCTTCCACAGCTAAGTATATACATTTTCTATTTCCAAGAAAACAAGTATTCTTTCCTTTCTATTCGTTTAGGAATATTTCTCTCTCAGATCTCTACATATATTATAGGTGTGTGTGTTTTTGAGTGAGTAGTCATCCCCACACCCCACCCCCATTTCTATATAACAATCTATCCTGCTCTATTAATTCCTTTGCCTCTTTACAAGTTTCATTTATGTTCAATCTGTTCCAAGAAGATAATTATTTAATTGTTCTCATTTTAATTTATAATGTATGTTAACTGTTTCATAAATCTACAGTTCTTATACTCCCTACCTTTCCCTTTACCCTGTCCATCTTCTTTTGGTCAGTACTCATTTGGGTTGCCTGGTGCAGGTGCAACTGGCGCTACACTATGATTAAATGGTTTAAACCATAGGGTCTATTGCAGCATTCCAGTACGTTTAGTCCACTTCAAACAGATTAACTTTGGGACTAGAAAATCACCTGGGCTGCTTGCACAACCTACGACAGTGAAACATGGTATTAGACAATTTGAAGAATAACTTTGCTCTGCATACATGTTAATGATGTATATCCTACAAATTGAGGTCTGTTTAGTTTTGCACAATTCTTAATATTCTGCAAAAATTGGCAAAACATAAAGACTACACAATTTGTTCCGTTCCTAATATCTATTGACTCAGCACATTATATTGTCATAGATTAACTGTATTATAAAAGTGAGCAAGGGGAAAACTGCAGTGGCAGCCATATCTAGCTGCATACCTGTTGCGAGACTGTCGCAGCGAGATAACGCAAAAATGTGGTAGAAGCGATTTTTCGGACTGTGAAAAACAGGCATTTTTTCAATTGATGTCACACAACAGTCGGAAACTTGAAAGCTTTGATAAAACCATCCTTAATAAGGAATCTTGGGACTCCTTATTTTTAATGTTACCTTAGTGTGTTGTTTCTTTGAAAAATCGAAGTGGTTCATAATATTTTGTTATTTATAAAACAAGGATCTGTAGGATTTCATTGACTTAGGCAGGGCCGATATTACAACCATTAACATTAGGTAGATTTACAGTTAGGCAGCACTGACAATCTCAGTTTTCACAGGATGTCTAGTAATGCTAATGTAGTTCCCAAAGACATTTTTGTCAGGTTACCTTGTATAGTTCATGTCCTATGTACAAAGCAACAGCACAGTGAATGTAGTTATGTTCCATATGTCAAGAGATGCCACTTTATAATTACATAAGTTAGATCATTCTAAATTCCAAAGCTAAAGATCAAGGAACACCTAAGTAAGAGCCTTGCACGCACAATAAACCAGGACAGGGAAAGATGCAGCGAAAGAAATCACAAGTGGATTAATTAGTCTGAGCATACACAAATGAAAGGGAAAACAGCACTAATGACAAAGATCAAGTGTAGTAGCTGGTACATGTTACAAAAAGGCCTGGGGAGACAGGCTGAAACAGTAATAATGTTGCCAATTAATTACTCCAGCAGAAACCACTCTTCTCCTTCGCAAAATATCGTGTTACTGTAGGTAGAAGATGTTTTGTTCTGATCTTTAGAATGCTATGCTATTAGATTGCAGATATTCATACTAACAGTGGAGGATCAAAAAGGGACCTTCAAAAAATGACACTAACCCTTATGGTACATGACTGTAAACTAATTTATCTGTCAAAAGAAGTGATATCCACATACCCTTCCATCCTGAGGGGTTCCCAAACATTATTGGCTCAAGGTCCCCCCATGACATTAGGGATCCTAACTGAGGACCTCCACCCAATGAAGCCATAGAAAGGGAATACCTTACTTTTATTGCAAACAACATTTGGGGAAAAAAAAAAAAAAAACCTAATAAAACACTTCAGTGTAATTTCTCTGTGCTCAGTTGTATACTGTCTGACTGCTGAAACAATGTAAACTTGCCTGTAAAGGTATGTGGGAGCAGCATTTATTTATTTATTTCTCATTATATTTATACTTATAAAGTGCATTCATATAGTTGCACATTTTGTTCCCCTTACAATCACCCCTTTTGTTGTATACTGGTACATACTGATAGAGAGGGCACAAGCTTGCACCTGTTTTATTCAAGATAACCCCCCTAATGCCCCCCCCCACCCCACCCCAAACCATCTTGGAGCCTTTAGTCTTTTTCCATCAAATGTTTACTGTACAGTATGTGTGGTGCTTATTTCCAAATGTTAGTTGGGCTGAAGGGTTGTGATGGTGTGGACTGCATCAGGGTAACAGGAAAACACACCCTTGATCTTATGTCTCATCTAGGCTATCACATCATGTATTACTAGAAAATGTATCAGAGCTTTCCTTTGACCAATATGAGGGCTTTACTCTCTGCTAGGGGTAAATGACTTTGAATGTTATCTTTCAAAGGACCTTGGTCATTATCCACCGCTGGGATAATGATGCCTGAGTGAAGGCTACCAGAACACAGATGGAATTCTGAGCAAACTGCATTATTCGTGGAATAATGAGGAAAACGTTTGTATTCATTAGTAACAAAAAATAGTGCTGCACAAAATCACAAAAATGTTTTAAAAATCTGAAAACCTTTTAACGTAGCTGCAGTATCTTTGTGTTATTATTATTATTATTATTATTATTATAATATTATTATTATTATTATTATTATTATTATTATTATTATTATTATTATACTGCTAGAATGAACTGCAAATGGCAAACTTGATTCAAACTAGATAAGCTTACTTGGCAATGTATACACAAATTCAATTTGTCTTTTCGTTATTAAAGTTTTGCTGTTATCAATAATAGAAGCCCCTATGGGGACTTAGAGACAGTGTGGTGATATAATGAGTCCACTGCCTTTAATAAAGGATTAGAAAGCAATAAAATAGAGATATTGAATTTTTACTGTGCCTTCTTTACGAAGAGAAATCTGTGTCTCTTTTCATCATTTCTGTGTGATATATAACATACAAGACAAAAACTTTAAATGAATTAACTATGCCTTTCACCCAACGCTCTGCAAATGCATTAATGCCTTTTTATATTTTAAATCATCTGGGACCAAAGGGTTGGTGGTTTATTACAGAATAAAGAACCTTTTTCTGTGGGTGCATACTAATTTGTTTCTGGATTCATCTCTCATAATTAATCAAATATGACTAGTTTAAAAGATCAAAAAGTAACCTTCATGTTAAAAAGTGCTCTGAATGTATCATTTCTTTACTTTTTGAATAGAGTCAACCTTGGTTAACTCGACTGCTGGATAACTCAACACCTTCACTTAATTCAACAGACAGACTTGGTCCCGAATGTTCTCCATATAAAATATATGCATCCTTCCTCTTCTAATTTTTGAATTTGACACCAAGCTTCTGCTCAAAACTTATTGTTGGAACCAAAGGGATAACAAACTATAAAAAGATTAGTGGATAACTCAACATTGTTGTTTCATGTGACTGCCTCTGACTGGAAAATTATCGTTCATTCAGTCATTCGTAACTACCAAGTGCAGCTGGTTACAATGTCAGTTCATAATGAGTGAGAAGCAAACAGTTAGTTCTCATTCAATTGGCTTTAAAGCTCAGGCTAGTCGGGATAACAAGCCTGTCAGCAGAACTTTCAAAGTGCATGTTTTTGCATGTGAAACAATTGACAATTTCAGTGTGAAACTGTAAGTTGTTTATTATTGTTTTTGTTCACCAAGTTAATAATGTATAATGTCCATTTCTTAACTTTTGCTATTTAGTTTGTACAGTACTATATACTGTAATTGATTCATTCACTACTGTTCTTTCAACCATTTTTAAAAGGACATTTAACTAAAAATAAAGTTGTACATATTGTAATACTGTAAACGTGTGAGTTCACTGTTACTGCACCCCACACATCTTAAATATATTATTCATGGGACATGTAATACAATGTATTTCAATATAATGTAGATTTTTTTTTTTAATTTAGTCGTTGCCAATTATTTTTTGCTATTTTCTCCCAATTTAAAATGCCCAATTATTATTTAGGCTCAGCTCACCGCTACCACCCCTGCGCTGACTCGGGAGCGGTGAAGACGAACACATGCTGTCCTCCGAAGCGTGTGCTGTCAGCCGACCGCTTCTTTACACAATGCGGATTCACCATGCAGCCACCCAGGAGCTACAGTGTCGGAGGACAACGCAGCTCCCGGACAGCTAACAGGCAAGTCTGCAAGCGCCTGGCCAGACTGCAGGTGTCGCTGGTGCGTGGTGAGCCGAGGACACTGGTCGACTAAACCTTTTACCCTGACTTTTCTCCTCTCCTCTGGAATTGATACCTGTTAAGCCATTTCGGTATCTCAAACACAACTGAGAAATGCATTAATAGTACAATTGACTTATTTAAGTTATTTTTTTCTTTGAAACAACTAAATGGGCTTTTAAATTGTAATTTTTACTTTTTCATTTAAAAACAGAAGCGATTCATCTTTAATATGTAAATACAGTCATGCATAAAGTTTGTCCCGCATAAAACACTTTATTTTTCATTAAAGATTGGTAGTTTATTAACATGTTGTGATCTTGTTTATACGTTCTACTTGAAAATTAAAAATTAAGGCTTGGCTGATTTAAGCCCATTTAATAGTTTCACAGAAAAAAACAAACAAAAAAACCCCCCTGCAAATTAAAACAATTTTACAATTAACATGTTTCTCAGTTGTGATTGAAATACACAAATGGCGTAACAGGCATCAATTAATTTCTTAACGCAGAGTATAAAAGTCGGGTTAAAACATTGAAAGTCAGAAGCCCTAGTCATATGATATACCCTTGCGGCATGCCACACGTACAGATTGATGCTAAAAGATTTCCATCAGTGAATTCACTATAGCATATGAATGGCGAGGGGAAAACAAAAACACTGTGAAGGACCAAATTAAGCAGTTTAAAAAATCCATTACACTTCACATGTCAGCCCTTCTAGACTGGAGAGGTCTTAGGAAAGTTGGCATGGTTAATAATAGTCCCCAGGGTACATCCTTTTAGCTACTTGGGTTTGATTCCTAGAAACAGCTTTGGGAGGAAAAGGACACAACACAGCATTAGTCAAACTCAAGCAAAAGCCTAGCTGGTCGATAATGTGAATCAAATTTAAAATCAATCTACAATGTACCAACTTTGTCCCCCAAGTGCCCAAAAATATTCTCCAGTTTTGATTTGTTGAGGCATCCTGATCCCTTAACAATTGTATTATTCTAACTTAAGTGCAGGTTCAAAGAAGGCCTTAGAGAGTTGTCTGTGCAAAAAGAAAAAAAAAAGCAGAGAGAACATTACAATTCTGTTTAATTAACCTGCTGGCATAATTATTTCCTTTTTTCCAATCATTTTAATATACTTGAGAGTATGCAAATGCCGACTGCACTCATTGCGTTGCATGCGCTTGAGTATATTAAAATGGTGACGCAGGGAATGAGTTATGGTATGCTAACAGGGTCAAAACAGAGGAGTGTGATTAACGTGCATTAAAAAACTTAATCTGCAAAGAAATTAACGCATTAATCACAGAAGTTAACTTTATATATATGTGAATGATCCACTCACTTTTCACGTTCGTTGCCCCTTTAAGATAGACCCAGGACACAGAAATGGAATTGCTTTAGCGCTGACGCGCACTTTTAATAAACATAAAACAAAACAGAAATAAACACCTAACTCCGTTTTGGAGCTCTCACTATACACCAGCCGATCCCTGACTCACACACAGGACGGCTAAGCCGTTTACCTGACCCAAACACAAAAGACAAACTCACACGGGCTTCACTCAGCACTTCACTTTGTAACGACTGCTCACACACACAGTCGGGCTCTTTACTCAGCAGCAGCCCCGAACAAACTGGCTGCCTATCTCTCAAATACCCTGCACCTGGCTCTAATTTACAACTACCACCAGGTGCAGGGGATTACTAAACAATTAAGAAATTAAACCCAAATGTGCATTCTCACAAGTTTTAGCAGGGAAGGATTTTAACCCCCTCCCTGCTACCTTACACATCCTCCCCCTCAAGTGTGAAACACTGATCGGCCATACCAAGGCCACCCCCTCCCCTAAAACACAACCACCCACACTCAAGTCCCGAAATGTCCATTTCCGCCCTCTTCCACGGGCGGACTTGAGGGTGGGTCGAACCTTCCGGCACTTCCGGGAAGGGACCATGAACCGGCGACAAGGGACCCCACCGGGATGACAGGGCCGACCGAAGTGACGACCGGGGAACAGGAGGATGCAGCAGTGGACAGAGATCTTCCACTGGGGACCGGCGCAGCGATGTCCGATCACCCAGGGGAAGCGAACAGGGGTAGCAACAGCGACGTCTGGCAGCAGCCCAGCAGCGTCTGGGTGCTCGGGAAGAGCTGAGCAGGGAACCAGGGGAAAAGTGTGGCCAATGTTGCAGACTCCTGGGCTCCAGGTCCAGCGCAGGAAGGTTTAGGAAGACCGGCAGGGTATCCAGGAGCAAGGGGCAAGGGACCGCAACTGGCAGTGCCGGACTAGTTCGCTGGGGTGATGGAGGTGGGCACCTCACCTCCTCCTCTTTGTTCATCGCTTCTTCTTCTCTGGGCTCTTGGAGCGGCGGCTCCTCCTCTCTGGGCTCTGGGAGCGGCGGCTCCTCCTCCCTGGGCTCTGGGAGCGGCGGCTCCTCCTCCCTGGGCTCTGGGAGCGGCGGCTCCTCCTCCCTGGGCTCTGGGAGCGGCGGCTCCTCCTCCCTGGGCTCTGGGAGCGGCGGCTCCTCCTCCCTGGGCTCTGGGAGCGGCGGCTCCTCCTCCCTGGGCTCTGGGAGCGGCGGCTGGGCTTGTCTTGCCTGCTCCCATTTTTGGAGCAGCAGATCCAGCTCCGTCGGCTCTGGCTCTGGCAGTCCAAGTTTCAATCTCCATCTCTTATTCTGCTCAATCTGAGCAGCAGTGTTTCTTTCTATCAAAGCGACCAATTCCTCTAGGGTTTCCATTTTACTGGGTCATAGGGGCGCCCACACACACTTCTGGTACCATATGTGAATGATCCACTCACTTTTCACGTTCGTTGCCCCTTTCAAAGTAGACCCAGGACACAGAAATGGAATTGATTTAAGCGCTGACGCACACTTAATAAACACCAATCAAATAAATTAAACAAAAACAAACAAACACCTAGCTCCTTCTTTGGAGCACTAACTATACCATCTGGAACCTAACTGAACCAGGACAGCTAAGCTGTTTACCTGTAACCCAAACACAACTCACAAGGTTTAATACAGCACTTTACCTTGACTGCTTGGAAGCAGACCACAACTTCTGCCTCCCTACGCACAGCAGCCCCGAACAAACTGCCTGTCTCTCTTAAATACCCTGCACCTGGCTCTAATTTACAACTACCACCAGGTGCAGGGGATTACTAAACAATTAAGCAATTAAACAATTAGACCCAAATGTGCATTCTCACAAGTTTTAGCAGGGAAGAATTTTAACCCCCTCCCTGCTACCTTACTATATATATATATATATATATATATATATATATATATATATATATATATATATATATATATATATATATATATATAAAGGTTTTTGTCATTTTGTCATTTTACTGGGCTCCTACTGTAGACAAAAGCCCTGTAAATTAGTATTAATATCATTGCATTAACTATGTTTGTTACTGTGTGTGACTGAGAGTTTGTGAATTAAAGGGATATGTATATGTGAGTATATAGTTTTGATTTGAGATTTAGAGGTACGCATATTTAAACAAGCATAATAAGTAAAAATAAAACTAATTGTCCAACGGGCAAAGTATAACAGTAAAACTTGCTGTCCCTCAGACAAAACTTGTTGTGTCGGGTGATTCCATACACCTGGAGAGTAGCTGTTGTTTAGTTCATGCTCCTATTGGACTCGTCTTCTAAGATAAAGTGAGACAGTAGTGGTGGAGACCAAACAAGACATAGTTTTTCTGTTATAAATGAGCTTCAGTGCTTTTCCTCCACTAGGTAACATGGATTTCCTATTGGCCCAGTGTTGTAATGCTGGCTCGAGGGATCAGCCTATTTGCGGCATCCCCAATGCATCAGCACACACAACAGCGGAGATGCTGGCTCCAGGGATCAACCAAAGTGCGACCTCCATAGCACTTTAGCATAGCAACCATTTGGCATGGGCTGCGTGGGGCAGTCCACAGTGATCATCAGGTGGGCATCTCCCATCTTCGGTGCTTTGTCAAATAGCTCACAACACCTCAGGGAGGCTTGATGGTGATGCTGACATCACAGCACCATTCCCCTCCATCCTCCAACTCAACCCAGACACCTTTACTTAGCTTAGCCATCCATTTTCATTGATGTTAACATCCTCCATCACTATTTTGAGGTCTTGAATCAACCTTTTTCTTCCTCAACCAGAGCCAGTTGCTACTTCTCTGCCAATAAAATACATCTATGTTTGAAATTGAACTCTTAGTTATTAGTTTAACTTCAGCTTTTTATTTACATACTTATCCACCACAAACAAAGGTCTAAAATATAAATAAAATAGGATCTGTTGATTTTATTTTCTATACAAGGTCTAACTAATCTTTTGTTTCAGCCTCCCCTATAATGAGATATTGTTGGAAACGTGATATAATACTCTATTTGTATTTATTTTATCAATTATTGAGCTTTTCTGTATTTGTTTACATGTCACAGTCATATCCATATCTATATCCATAGAATCACATACACCATTTTCAATAGAAAAATCTTTACACACACACACACACACACACACACACACACACACACACACACACACACACACACACACACACACCCACACATACAGTACACAAAAGGAAAGGGCAAGGGTGTTTCAAGATTTATTTTCCTTCATTTCTGGTATTGATTGCATGTCATATCATTTTTTGCACTAGTACATTTAGCATTCAAATCTTAGCAGTTTCACTCAGAAGCATTTATCTTCATTCTGTGGTAGAAATGTCATGTGATACCTCGGTCTCTGTTCTTAAATGCAATGAAACCAAGCTAGCTGTAAACTAAATAGTACATCAAAACATGAGGGAATGGGATTTTATTAAAGCTACACCACACCAATGTTACTGAATACATTTAATTAGTTTAAGGTTTTATTTTTGCATGAATTACCTTTTTTCTGAAAGGTGTGTTGGTGTGGGGAATAATGAGTTGGCAAGGAGGGGGTTAAATTTCTCCCTGTCAAAGCATGTGGGAATGTGGCTGGAGCCGTGATTTGAATACATAGTAAAATGATTAATTAAGGCCACAATTATATTGATAGGGTGCTCACGGGTGTCAGAGTCTCCCTTCCTGGTTGAAACAGCATGCCAGTGACGCTGTCCTGTCACTGTCTAGGAGAACAAGTCACTGTAATAGTTGATGCAGACTTTAATCTTTCAATAATAATAATAACAAGACCGTAAACTGACTTTTCGTTGTCAGTTTATGGCCTTGTGTAACAGGGAGAGATCTGTGCTGACTCTGCTGGCGTGTTCACGGGCTGCAGGAAGAGGGCGGCAGTCGCCCAACAGCCGTCTGTGAGTCATGGCAATGACACGGGGAGGTGGGAAAGGGTGTGTGTGGACTTTCCCCCTCTCTGAATGGCTGGGAGGCGGGTCTTGGGTGATTGTTGGTCCTATAAAATAGCGCTCTGTTGTTTCCTCAGGTTTGCCCACTTAGACGCACCGAGTGCGGAAGCTTTGATTCAGGACCGGGAATCAGCAGGGAGAAAAGAAATTCACAGCGAGAAAGAGAGAGAGAGCGGGGAACCCTTGGGCAGACCCCGGCGTATTGTGAAAGAGCAGGCTAGATAGCCGACAGAGTAGGACGGTGATCCGGGTCGTGCGGGTAGCGGCGACCAGGATAACGCTGCCGAGTGCAGCACCTTTTATTTGTAGTTTTATTACTGTTTTATTTTCCCTTGTTCTTTTCGCCTTCTGTTTTCATTATTATTTCTTTGAGCACCTGCGAGTGCATTTGCTGTTCGTGTACCAGCTGTGGTATTTCCGTGGTGCTGTCTATCATCGTTGATAGGCAGCCCACGGTCAACAGTGCCCTCTACCGGAGAGAAATAAGAACCGGTCTAAAATAAAACTGGGCACCTGTGTGGTGTTTCCAAATACACCTGTCTGTCTCCTGGTCAGTGAATTACCCACACCCCTTCCACACCTTGGTACACCAGTAAAAACATCAGCGTCCTGGATGAGAGAAAAACAATTTTCCAGTCAGCTTTTAAAAACACTCAATGTGAAATGTACTTGCCATTAATTGGTACTTGGAAATGTGAGGGAGACAGGTTTCTTTGTTTTGAAGTCAGTTATTAATGGATTTATCAGATACCTGTCAATACAATGCGAGTACAAGTAACTAGAGTATTATGCACACCCCTAAAATATACATTTTGCTCATATTGACCTTTTGTTTGAATGTTTAAACAAATTAATTGCAAAAATAAATGTATAGGGCAAATTGTGGTACAGCACAGCAAAATTATATCTCAACAAGTTTATTATTATAATTTGTTTAAAAATATCTGTTGTTTTGAATATGTCCATAGAAATCTTTATAAATACGCCTTCCGACATTATAAATGTTCATTTTATTGCTGATCAGCATGACAAAACATCAAATAGGTACACTGTAGTACTGTTTCCATAGTCTGTACCCAGAAATAATTTTATTTAGCTATCTGGGAAACAATTACTTGAAGGTAATTGAATGCCATAATTCTAACATTTTAAAATTGATGTGTAAAAGAAACACTTACTTAATCAAGTAACATAATGACACACTCATAATGTACCAACTTTTTAAAACAACCTCTTCTAGCAGTAAGGGAACTAATGAAACTGAAATGCGCACTCAAGCATCATCACATAAATTTAATTATTTCAGATTGCAAATATAAAAAATGCCACAGAGGCAATGTCTACTTTTTGTGCCTTATAATCTTTCCATTATTGAAAATGGTCTATTCCTTAACCTTTGCTAGTAATATTTGTTAATAGCATCTGAGTATCATGTATCTAATTAATATTGTGTTCCATTCATTCCAAGGACTGAGATATGCAGTAACGTGGTTTGCCACAATACTGCCCTAATTAGGTCCTTGAGTATAGTGTGCGTCATAATTACCATGCTGGAACTTACGATGCATTTTATTTGCATCTTTCAATGTAGGCTGAGCACAACTGGATCAGCAGGAAATTATATGTTTATTTAGTCTTAAAACAAGATGTTCCCCTTTAATGGTCACTTTGGTAGCTTTTGAATATTCAATTGAGACATTACAAAATGCAATAATGGTATATAAATGATATAAACAATCACACTTAAAATATAATAATCTCGAAATCCTGACATCGTGGACATTGGTAGGATTTGCCTCCTTAGACAAAAAAAAAAAATAATGACAAAAAGAACTGGTACATGTTGAAGTACCTTTATAATACAACATTTTTAGATTTTAGATTTTTTTTTTTTTTTTTTGGAGGGTATACAATAATCTTGCGGCTGGGCGGTGCATACATGGTACAATTGAATTAAATTTAAAATTAAAAGCTGCATTTGGTGCATACATAGTACAATAAATACAAGATAAACTTGCTGTTGACCATATGGCAAAGCACAATAGCACAACACAGTCTCAATAAACAAATCGGTATGCAGCAGTGATTCTGGCATTTTCATAAGTTTGATATAGGTATTTCCTTATTAAATAATCACCCTAATGTTACTTCTGAAATTATGTAGAGTGTATTTTCTCTCAAATTGAACCCTCCACAACAGTTATATAAAGCATCGATTTTACCACTGTACAACCTTTTGTCTTTTAAGACTATATATAAAACTTAATTTCATTTTCATTTTAATGAATACAATTATAATGAATACACATCTCTCTTATTTTCAGAAATACTTACTTTTTGTTAAGATGGCTTTATTTCAAAGCTGCTCTAACACTAGTACTGTGCTAAGGAGCTGGTATTGTACAGCAAAGGTATAGCAAAAATACATTAAATTAAGTATATTATTGTACTACTACTGAACTTGTGTTATCCTGGTATCACAAGCTGGGCTTCCTATAAAACATTGCTCCAAAAGCGAGGCAGTTACTCCATCCATGAGCACATATACAACGTATTTTCTAAGGGAAAGGGATAACCACCCTAAATCTATATTCATGCTGATGTGTGTTTAAAAACGTAAATCATCCCACATGTACTCCGGCTACAAACTGACAATTACACATAAGGCGGTCTATTTTAGTGATTTAAACCACACTGAATTTGCCCTAAATACAGGACTCCAACACAGGCATCTATGTGCCATGTGTTTGCTGTATTTGGTCATTTTAATAAGGGGGTCAATACAAGGAGAAGACACCAGTCAATTGATATGCAGCTGGTCACATCATTAAATACTACTAAACAAACTAAACAACTAAAAGAAATATTCAAGGTCTCTTGGGGTTTATATTATTACATGTTCCTAATATATATTATTTATATCCTTATGTTCAATGCTTCCTAACTATTTCAGCAAAAAATGCTTTTAAAACGACACTGCTTATAAGGGTGAAGTGGAGAAGCACATCAGTGTTGCACAGACCGCATTGCATTGTCTTCATCTGTGGATTTCAGTGCAGTGTTTCCTTTGGGAGTCTTTATAAAAGCAATCTTTGATGGAATAGTTGTGGTAAATAAAGATCTAAGCAGAAATAACAGAGGTGAATCATATGCAACACATATAATATATAATACATACTGTATTAGGAGAAAGCACACTGATAATTTCACCCAGTCTTTAGAAACTGACAGGACATCTTGAATTAGCATAAATTATGTCCCACCTTATTTAAATTCCAATCACAAGTGGGGATTTGGGTTTAGAAAAAAAAAAAAAAAAGGTGAAAATATTGCTACTCATTTAGTAAAAAAAATATATATATATATATCTTATTATCTTTCGTGTGAAACAAAAGCTGGTTTATTATACAAATCAGTACACTGTTTGTTATAAAAAGTAGTTTTATCCAATAATTCTGTCACTGAGATTAGCACATAAGAGATACAGTATCTGGTTCTCGGGTGACTGACGTCACTGTATTATGTGAGCTGAATCTTAATTTCCTGTCCTTCTCACTTCAGGATAACAGATCACCTCCCTGAAAAGAGCCAGTGTTCCCAGCTGCTGCTGTATCTCAGCAAGTCATAATGTTAAGTGATGAGAAAGATATCTTGGCCCTTTGGTGCTAAAAATAATCACAGTGCCAGTAATTACACAGGATAAGCCGAAACTGTTATGAAGCCACACACTTGATTAGTTGACATGAACAAATATAACACATTTATCATTGTTTGATCTTTACATTGATGAAAATAATAATATATCTGTATCTATACATATACACTTCCCTTGCCACTGTAACAAAGCATCCAGACAATCGATAACTCACTATAGTGCTGGATACGTTTTTTTGTTTTGTTTAGTTTTTTTCCCAGATTGCTATTAGTGCCTGTTTCAGATGACGAGCACCATCGATGAACAGGCTCTTCTGAAAACATCTCTCTCTCTCTCTCTCTCTCTCTCTCTCTCTCTCTCTCTCTCTCTCTCTCTCTCTCTATATATATATATATATATATATATATATATATATATATATATATATATACACATTTCATCCATGTGGGGAAGGTTTTTAAAACAGAACCACACAATCTCATATTTGCCTGGTCATGTTCATGCTGTTTACACCATGCCCTGGATTGTATTGTATATACACATTACATGGTAGAGTGCGCAGGAAATTATTGTCCTAGTTCACTGTCATGAACAACTGCCACTCACTTCTTCACAGAATCCTACTTGAAAATGAGTATGGTTGAGAGTTCACACCTTAATAAATACATAATACTTGTACATTCATTTCCACTAACTGGGACAGACCATCAACGGAGAGAGATGCCAACTTAGTGAGATGCTATGAGAAGTGATAACAGTGTCTCACCCTGAGGGGTATAGAGGCCCATAGAAAAACACTGAATCACAACATAGTCAAAGGGAAAACACAAAAAGCAGGTCTGGACACTGACTGGATTCATGATAAGTGAACTCAATTAAATTAAACAAGTTGATATTATGAACAACACACAAAGGCAAGTAAATTCTGAAGTAAAAAGTTACCAAGGTCACAAAAGGGTGAGTGAAAATAGCAACATGATGAAGAGAAGCTTGCTACTATATGACAGAACATAACAAATATACCCTTTACAAACAGGCTCCTTTTCAAGTGCAGTGATAGCATGCAGGGATTCAAGCTTGTGTCAAAAATAGACAGAAACCACCCACACCCCTCTTTCCTCTGCAGCGCCTTATACTATCTGGGGCTCAACCATTTCATAAATTTATTTCCATGCCTGTTACTTTTCTCACTGTATGCAAGTTACAACATATTAATGACCAATATCACTTGTCGTCCTAATCCAAACTGTTTCTTCCTCATGATGTTGCTCAGGCAAGCAGAGGTGAATTCAAATTATTTAAGACAAATTCAATAAAAATCTATTGATTAACCCACCAAGTCAACTATTATTTACACTTTGTAAGGAATAATAACAATTCCTTAAAAAGCTAAATTAAATATTTTTAGACACCTTGCTTACCTAGTATCTAAGCAGGTCAGTTGTGGTATGAGGAGGTTATATAAATAGGTAAATGAATGTATTCAAAAACAGGAGTATGCAACACAACATAGGACAGGTGAACAAGTTCAAAGCTAATGGCTATGTTTTGTGAAATGCCTTATCCTATAGAGTTTTGTTTTTTTAATATATATTTACAGTATTTGTTCTTTAGGCCTGTTTTAAGGATTCTAAAACCTATTTTAAAGTAACTACAATTAGAGAATGAATCGGAGCTGTAAATCTCCCTCCTGACCTCAAAGATAGGGGCACTCCTGATTGGAAGTGCTGACATCTGGGAATAGCAGGGACCGGAGGTCGGCCATCTTGGTAGGTCCTAAAGCTGCTGTACAGCTGGGCATTTTCCTCATAGTCAACGCTGCAGTGTGCTTCAATTGGGCAGATTTTGGTGCAGTGCTGATTGTAGGAAGGGGCCTGGCAGTATTTAGGGGAGCAGTCTAGGGAAGCTTGCTCTCGAGTTTTTGGAGCCGCATCGTATTGCCTTTGATATTTTTCTATCTGTTTTGTTTTTCTTGTGTACAACAAAAGCACCCTTGAGGGGTTTCTTTTGATTGGAAAGTGGCTGTTGTGACATCATTTCTATTGTACCACCCACTACGTCCTGACATTGACCTATAGAAAAATTATTGCAGTATTACATTGTCTCTAATTACTGTTTATCTACATAGTAGTTACATATAATTACAATGTTATTATGCATAGTTACAATGTACTTAATGTTTAAATCTTTTTTCATGATATGACCCTAACCCTAACGTTTTCTGATACAACTGTGTACTTACATATACCGTGCAAAAAGATTTGCACAGAAAGCATTGTAACTATGCATAATAACATTGACATTGCGTGTTATTACACATGCATTTACTAAGTAACTACTATGTAAACATACAGTAATTAGAGACACTTAATGTAAAGTATTACCGTAATGTCTTTCTTGTTGTACACTATTGAAATAGTGTACCTTGACAACATCCGACGACAGGATGGATGCCTTGATGCAAATCTGTTCATCTGAGAAATAAGTTTGTTTTTTCAACCTAACCCATGCCAACAAAAAAAGGCCCAATATTTAATGCCAGGTGTTATTAAAGGACTACACACTCCATCTTAACCTCCTGTGGTACAAAGGATCCAGACTGATTTCTCAAGCACATAAAGCTTATAACCTTATCTCACATGTAGCTATCTGTAATGCCAGGCACACAAAACCGCCCTTAACACTGTCCATTAAACACAACACTGGGGGATATGATGCAAACTTAAATGTTTAGCATGCACTGTGTGTTGATGTGCACATAAAAAAGAAAAAAAAAAGCAGACAAGAAAAAGAGCCAAACATGGCCTACTTGCAACTAGAGCTCCAGGTGCTTAGTCAAGCTGACCTGCATATAAATACCTCCAATGGTTTGATTCAAACACATGCTCCCTTGAGAAAGATATGCACAACATATCGAAATGTTGCGTAGCTTTGAGCTAAAATATATTATTGTGTTTTATATATGATATTATCCTACAAAGGAGATGAATGGAGGAAGTGAGAGGTGGACTGGAGTATTACACCAATCCAGGAGGGCGTGACAGGCTGATAACAAACTTAAAAGACTGACAGCACAGAGAGCTAAGTATAGCTCTCATCAAAACTTTATAGATAATTGTATAGCTAATGCAGTAGATCCGACTGGTTTTAAGATAAAACTAAGCAGAAACATGAAGACTAGTGAAGCAGAAAGATATTTTTTAAATGTAAATCAGATATTGAAAGAAACTTTGTTTAAGGTAATGCAGAAAGGTAAATTGACATTGACAAAACGGATAGGAGAAATAAATAATGAAATAGAGATAGTTATAAATGACATAAATTGCATGTTTCCTCCATCGGGTAAAGTAGAAAACCTTGAGAATAAAAACACTAGAACATTTGAGCAACAAAAAGTTAATGAAATTACACAAATTAATAGATCAACCAGGATTACAAAATAGAATAGGTCTCAAAAAAATTTAATCATAACAAAAACGAGAATAAGGAAAACACTGCTGAAACACTTTCGATTAGACTGCTTGAGCAATGTGAGTATAATCGTTATGACGGCTACAACATAGTTCACAAAGTGATCATCGAACAATTAGACATAATGTAATAGAACTAATGGAAAGCAATATAAAACGATATGAAATGAACACTGACTCAGTGTGACCCATATTGAAAAAATGAAATTAAGTGACGGGAGTATAGAGTCTTGGGCTACAGAGGCAGACGTTCTGGCATCTGTAGACCTCCTAAATAGGCCCATACATGTATACACAGACTTGATAATTTCAATTTAGGCATATCACATAAGGACTAATAAGTTTCAAAAGGTACTAGTTCGTTGGACTAGTAGCACAAAATTGTTAGTTTCTAATCCTGATATATATGCAGAAAAGAAATGCAACACTCAGGTCTACTGAATTTAATCAAATATTTTAAATATAGATGACAGCCAGCCAGGGGTCAATGAAACACATCTGCTGGGAAATCTATCCCCCACCCAACCAGACACCAACTCTGTGGAAGCGGACATCGTGGGGTGAATCGGCATTGGGGCACACCTCCACCTCACTGTCCAGATTGAAGTGATCCCCTGCTTTGCGCTCCAGCGTTACCCTCGTCTGCCCCGACGTCATCCAGCAGTCAGGGGTAGCCAGCCATTCCAGGTGAAGCATAGTGGCTTTTCACTGAGCTGCCCCCACAGAAGACTCTAACATCGACACCAAGCCAAAGCTCAGACACCATCCAGTGGGACGCACTGACACCAGCACCAATCATCAATCTGACCTTTTGGATTTTATGGCAAAGGAGGTTTTCAACTAGGTCCGCTTTCTGCAGCTTATAAGCAGTGCTATGACTTGGTCATACAACCACTGACACAGTAATGCTAGTATAGCAGAAATGCAATTTTGGCACAGATTTGTTCAATTCAATTGGCATAGTGCATTATTTTCTTAAATTTAGAAAATATCTGACATGCTGTGCAGAACGCTTTCTTCTGTGTCTTTCTAGAGAAATAGCCCAAATCTTTTCATATCAATTGAAAAAGAAAAATCACCACCTAACATTCTCAAATCCTGAATCAGAGAGTGATAGGTTGAACTATGGTAGATCACAGTCCTCAGAGAGCACAGGATTTCTGGAGTCATGTTTCAACTGTAGTGCAAACCATTGCTCTGTATGGCATTCTGTCAGAAGAACAGGTGGCTGCTGCACAGTCCCATCAACTGTAAGTTCAAGGTCACTTTGAAGTGATTCACTGTATATCAATCGTATATACTGCCCATTATATTATGTCACCCATTTTCTCCTGAATTTGAAAGCTCCTACTAAACAGTCAGCTAATCACTGCAACCCACATACTGATTATGCGACCTCTGTTGCCACTGTCTTGGCAATTTACTGGTCTTCATCTGGCCTTGTGTTGTATCTGATGACTCAACCACAGCTGATTTTCCTCCCTCCCTAGCAGGTGTGCAAAGGTCAATGCAGCAAGTCCCTAGCCAAGATTGGCAACCTGCAGGCCTTGGATTACATGACTCGTCCTGCACTACATGTGGCAGTGCCTTTAATTTTAAACATAAATAACATATAAATGCAGGGATTTAATTCAAATAAGTCCTAATGTTGTTTCAAAATAAAGCTCAAACCACTGTCTGCGTATTGTTACTGGCAGGTTTACATTGTCATCCAAAGGATTGCAGTACTCATAAAGAGGAAAAAGTATCTAACCCGCCATAAAATTACATAGCTATGCTTTTTAAACATAATGTTTACAACAAGTGTAACAGTATTGTGTCTGATTTCTGATATATGCAGTCAGGGTTTCTACTACCAATATAAGGAGTTTGTAAAAGCCATACACATATTCAAGAATTTCAAATGGTTAACATGTCATCATTATTATGAGTAGTAATTGCAGTAGTCATAGTCGTAGTCATATTTGTTATTATTATTATTATTATTATTATTATTATTATTATTATTATTATAGATGTTCATGTGTTTAGTAGATACTTAGCTGAACAAACTTGTACAAGCACATAGTATATTCGATATTATAACACAACTTCGAAAAATAACAACCTCTGATTGGTTAAACAGCATCACGTGACTGTGCATATATATGGCTTGCATGGTATACTAAATTCCATGACAAACTGCCACTTTATTTGTTATCAGTTGCAAAGCCACTGCCAAAAATTTGTGATATTCCACCTATTTCTTTAAATATATTTGGGGATGAAAACAGGTGCAACACCAAATTGCTAAGTGAAGACAGCAGTCCACGTGAAAAAATTAAAAATACAATAAGTGCACCAGCAACTGTTAAGAGAAGACACACAACAGTAGATGAGGAACAGCTAAAGGGAAGAGAAGAAAACTAAGATTGAAAAAACACTAAAAAACGACAGCATGGGCTGTTAATGTACTTAAAGACTGGCTTAAAGAAAAAATAAAAGGACATTCATTTTAAGAAAATAAATCGAAAAAATCTCAACAACATTAAAGGGGATTTTAAACAGTGCAAAAAGTTCAATTGGCAACCAGTATTCTCAACCTCCAGTTTTATACACTGAGAGCTGGACTAAATAGATATTTTAACAGCAGAAGTGTTAACATCTCTGCTGACAGCGACTTTAAAACCAGCAATAATGTACTCCTGTCAATCATGAAAACTTTTAGCAAAGCAAGTAGACAAGGCCAGACATTACTAGCCTGGATCTGAAGCTTCTGCGAGCAGCTGATGCACTGTCCCTTGACACCGCAGTCGGATTGATGCGGAAAGCCTGTTTCGATCTTAAACTTAATCTGGCAAGATGCGGCCACAGGGGTGTTCGACAACTAAAAAAACATATTTTGAGATTCAAAAGGATGAAAAAATATGTGTGCCTGCCTCTCATATAACAAGGTCACAAACTCACCTCAAGATCTGGCTTCAGCATCCATCACAGCTGCTCTCTTGCCTTCCTCAGTGTTATTTGAAACTCCACCCAGACCATCAACATCATTAGCTTGTGCTCAGTCCTCTAGTTTCAAGATGCCACTTTCAATACATAAATTCACAATAAACAGAGGTGTGCAATTTATTTTTAAAATAAGTGAACAATACATTAAATTAAATGTGGGACACTATTACACTGCAGATGTATACACAACACAAGTTTTTGGTTTTGTCTTAATTTAAAATGTGTGTTTTAATTATTTTAATTATTTTAATTCCCCCAAATGACAAGTAGCCGTATTATAAACCACTTCTGAGGTTGTATATATCATGGGAACCGCACGGTCCGTTGTGGTTTATAACTTACATAAGTCATACTATATAAAAAATGTTGTAGTATTCTATAGTAGAGGTCATTCTCAAAAGCTCAATACTCAATAAACAAACCCAACCAGACATGAAAAACTTTAGGAATTTAATGAAGTAATCTTTTAAGGTATTGTTGGTGTAGAATTGCTGTTGTTATACACAAGAAAATGAAATGCATAATATAGTGACAAATAACATGAACCATATTAAATAGACTAACATTTGATATAAAAAAGAAACAATAATAAAAACAAATCTAAATATGATCAATATCAGTTAAGTTTTCAAGTTTAGTTAATAAATGTTTTGTAAGGCCACTCAGAGATTCTGAACAAATGTTATAATATAATGTAAAGTAAGTATAATTGAAAACTATGCAGTAATAGTGCATTGTAAGGTTATGGCATAATCAGATCAGACAACTTAGATAGCTTGGAGGTCCAAATGATCTCTTGTAATTAGTGACTTAAATTTTTTCGAAAATGTTCAGCTCCAAACCTAGTGTCATTTTGCATAGATAAAATAAACTCAACCATGTTTAAATGTACTTTAACCTAGGCGTTTACTATGCTTTAGAACCACTTTTATAAGATAGTCAGTAGACCTTTGTAAAGTACTGAGGCATCATAAAATGTGCACAGTCCCAGTAACAAGCAATGAGTCCAATAAAATAACATCTGGTAGAGAAACATCAAAAAAAAAAAAAAACCTGCAAGAGGTCCAATCAAACAATCTTGCATTTGTGAAGAATTCCTACGGGAGGCACAGAATGAAAAGTCTTTTTTACTTATTTTTTTTTTTTAATTTGGAGTTCCCAAGTATTTTATCCCAGATTTTCTTCAAAATGTAGAATGCCCACATACACTCTTTGACTGCAGCACTCCCCCACAGCAGTTTTGAAACCAATTGCCTCTTTACACTAAGAAAGTCCAGCCTTACAGGAGCCCGCTTGTCAAGTTTCATTACAGCTAATTGAAGTGTTACATACAGTACCTATCTATCAATACCCTTACCGAACTAAATATTCATCCTGAAGTTATGCAAAAAAATAAAACCCAGCTGTTTCAGAATGCAATTTATATAGCATTTCTTTTGGAATACACTTAAACAGTGGATCAGTATACCGTGTGAAAAATGACTGGACTCTAAAGTTATA
Organism: Polyodon spathula; assembly: GCF_017654505.1. NCBI lineage: Eukaryota > Metazoa > Chordata > Actinopteri > Acipenseriformes > Polyodontidae > Polyodon > Polyodon spathula. Next base: position 17,009,298 of record NC_054548.1, on the reverse strand, counting down.
CATATCATTTCTGAAACAGAAAATGAAATATGCCTTAAAAAATGAACATACCCTAACATAAAAAAAAAAAAAAAGATTTCATACCTCAATGGTATCTCACATGCTATCATTTTTAGATCAATCAAATTCAGTTGCCTTTTTAACACCACATGATGGATGTTACAGTGGTCTTTTCTCTGAAAAGGGCATATTAGCATGTGATCTAGAGTGAGCCTTCTCCCAGGGATATCCTTTCTGTGACTCACTTCCTACAGGCCCAGAACTGCAAGTCAACAAATGTTGAGATATTAAAGCACTTCATCAAAATTGGCATAAGGATCCCTACAGTGCTACAACACACCCCCAAAAAATGAAACTTAAACCTTCTTCATTATCGTTAAAATGATGTTATTTTTTATATCAATAATAAATAACCTTTCTTTTTTTTTTCTGACGTTGCGCATTGTGGCAAAACACATCTTTGGCGAAAAAAAAATTGTTGCATTCTAAATGAACCATTTAACATGACTGGTTGTGACTTTAGGTACTTCTAATTTAGCCTCTCTACTGAGGTTGTAGTTGCTAAGCTTGTGAACAGAAGAATCAGACCATAAAATTACAAAAATCCTAATCACGAAAACTGAAGTATTGAGAAATGCTCTGAATCAGTCTTCCATTCAATCAGCTATACCGTTAGCCTGGACAGAGGATAACTTAGAGATGGATGGCTTTTGGTTAAGGTTAAGTAAAAGTAAAAGTAAAAACAAACAAACATGTTTATAACTGTGAATAATGTCTGATGATGTATTCAATTTACAGAAACTGCAGTTTTATTTTAATTCCACACACATAGGCTTATATTGATCCTTTCAAAATCGATTGTGATTATCAAAATTGTTTTAAATTGACCTGGAAACATTTGTAACATTTACTGGTGTGATATGGTAACAAAGAAGCCAATTTAGTAAAATATTAAATATTACATACATAGCTTTAGCACAATGTATTTGCATATTATTTAATGTTTAATTAATTTTCATACAATGGCATTGGACCAAATACACAGTAATAAATATGTCTGACAATTGCTTGTAAATGAACTCTTAAACACTTTGCTTTTCATATTTCACTAAGAAACATAGACATTTTCTGCATAATAAATTCTGAATAATATTTTACTTTTGGTTGAGAAATACGATCCTTTTAGCACACATTTCATTCACACAGCACACAGAGGAGTAAAAAAAAACCCCAAAAAACACTGAGTGTCATATTTCATTCACACAGCACAAAGAGGAATAAGGAATTTAAAAAACCACAGAGTGTCAACAAGCTCTGGTCATTTTTCTCAGTGTATATGCTTACATTTTTTCTTGGGCCTATCAAGTTATTTTCTAATCAAATCTGTTTATCAATCAAACATAATAGTGTACATCATGGGTGATAAATTAAATGGTAAATGGTATACAGTACCACTTGCCATTAAATTAAAATAATGTTCATTTTTCCATGGCAGAAAATTGTGTTTTTTTTTTTTGTTGTACTGAATTCTTGCAGTATGCAAATACATGCACTATTTGTTCAAACAAATACAATCCTAACACTTTAAAATAGTGATTGCAGATTCATAATAAATTCTGACTGAATATCCACAGGAATAACATGTGAATATCTTATGTACTTCCTCTGAGTTCTGAAGTAATTCATTTTTAATTCAGCCCTGTAATTCATGTGGATTTAATTACATGTTCCTTTGTAACTGTAATTATGTTGATCACATGTATAAGGCATGCATGACATGCATGAATTAACACTTGTCACAATCCCCTGTTGGGTGAGTAAGACCATCAGTGAATTTATTAGGAACAGATGGAGGGGAAAGGGAACCTAAATGTTTTTTAAATCATGATGAATTAACAAGACTGTATTCAAATGTAATTACTTCAGAGAAAGTGGATAAGATATTCAGGTGTTAATCCTGTGGTATTCAGCCGTAACTCATTATGAATTTGAGGGCATTATTTTACTGAATCAGATTAAAAATAAATAAATAAATAAATAAATAAATAAATAAAAAAATTAAAAAATGAATATATAAAAAAAAAAAAAGCTTATAGTGTACAAACAGCAGCAAGACCACTCCAGAAAGTAATATTAACTTTATTACAATCTTTTCATCATAAGAAGAGGCACTTTTCTAAAAAAAAGGATATGCATTTTGAAATATGTGAACACTGTTAATGTATATGACGGCTATGTAGAAAAATAAAATGAGAACATCTTTTGGTACATTATATATTGTTCTTTACTCGCTAAATGTCGACATAGGTAACACTCTATGTGGATAATATACTCTGACACATGACTTTATGACCCATTGTGTGTCATGTGATACAGAATAATATTAAGTAATGAGGTAGTGAGGCCAAAGGATTGAATAACAGCAGACTACAGATGCTTTTCAAAGTGTGGATCCTCCCAATGCATTTTGTATGGGACAAATAAATCAAGAAAATAGGAACAAATAGGTCTACTGCTTCAGAATAACGATAGTACAGTGTTCTCTGTATCACTGCAGTTGCACAGGAAAATAGAAGAGTACCCTGGCTCCTCTAGTATTGACACTTGTTACATGCAACCTTCATACACTTTTTTCAAACTTTGCCATCTTAATTGTGCAGCATACGTGCTTCATTGTCAAACTAACAAATAGCCTTGATGCATTGGATTATCAGGCAATTGTAACCCTCTGTTAGAGTTGACTTAACATATGACAACCCTGAATGTGCACATAAGAAACAGGTGGGACCACTGTGAGTTTGCTACAGACAAGGAGATGGTAACTGCAAGATGAATAAGGTTATACATAATTCACCTTGTTACACAGGGGAAAATCTGTAGAAAAAAAAATAGTCACAGACTATAGCTTTGCAGTGCATGTATATTTATTCAATCAAAAAAAAAAAGTTATATCAGAATAATGTGCAACAATACATCACAAAAAGTAATTTGTCCAGTAAATCAGCAATGTACCAAAAAGATTATTATGGTTCTACATAGAAAATATATTGGAGTAATTTAATTTTGCAAATTGTGTGATATTTGCAAGCTTGGTGTGATATACACTGTAGGGAGCACAATTGGTATTTGGCTGTTTACAAGATTAATCCTGACTTGCATACATTCTTTGTTTCACTGGGAAGGACACTAGGTGGTATACCCATTGACAGCCTAAATCAATATCCAATTACCAACAGCATATTACAGCAATTCAGCATAGCCTAAACCAGAAACCTGTTTTCAAGAGTGGGTTCAATAACATCTTGTAGATTACTTTTTCACTAGTCATTTGCATGCCTCCATTGTAATGATTCCCACTTTGTAAATCTATTACTATTTCCCCCGCAGGTCAGCACTTTTAAAAAGAGGGTTTATCCAGGTTCTGGTTCATCACTCAGTTTAAGCTTCATTGGAATTACACTGCAAGGTAATGGCATCTTTGCACATAATATGTTGGTCTGTGTTAATTTATATATATATATATATATATATATATATATATATATATATATATATATATATATATATATATATATAAATATATATAATTTAAATGAAATTTACTTGTGGTACGTAGTATATGTCATGTTTATATGTTTTAAACAAGGCAGCACGTGTGTGTGTGTCTGTGTGTTATTGTGTTATTTTCTTTAAATTATGAATTAATCAATGGTAATAGCGATCTCACAGAAGGAGCAAAGTCTTTTAGAAGTGTGCATGTTGTAGATATAAATGTAAATGGTTTAATAATGTTTCTTTTTCAGAAACAGACAGCAGGAGATTTTAAATGATCACTACAGGTGAGCGCTGACGTGGGTCCATGTGAGGGTTCAGCATCTGTCGCTGTAATTTTAAAACCGATATGGATTTTTCAGTCTCTGCTAAATGATCTTTAGCAATGCCCCTGGCCAGCTGTGCTAAAAACCAACTTTTATAGGACCAAAGGGAATGAATACTGAAATTCAGTGGTAATATACCATAGCAATTGTTTTGAAGGGTATTTTGACATTGAATATCGAAATAATAACCACCTTTGTTTACCAATCAATGTTTAACAGAGCTATTTATTAGTATTACTTAAACCTTCACTTGTAAAGTGTATATGTATGTATTTATGTGTGCCCTAATTGTAAGGCTTTGATAAAAACTAAGAAAACATAGAATGAACAGCATACCTTAAACAATTATTCACAACAGATATGTCATATGTCATGTAAAATAAATGTCTTTTAAATACTCATATTAAAGGTGTTTCCTATGTATGTACAATATTTTAAATTGTTTATTTATTTATTTATTTTTCCCACAAACTGTAGATAATCAATTGTGGTTTCACAGACCCGAACTTGGACTACCTTATGGTGAATTTGTCATTTAAAGTATAAAGCATTTAAGATTTAGACTGATACTGTATAAATGTAAATATGTCTGTTAAGAATCCTTGCAAAAAGAACATTTCATTTTAATGTCATGTTTTAGGTTAGTTCCATTTATATTAAAATGAAGATTAAGTAGATCCATTAATCCAGTAATTAAGTAAATCCATGTTTGTTATGTTTACACAAGACTTTAAATACCCAGAATATAACTTTTATTTTCAATTATATTTTAGTTGTAAATGTAGCCATTCTTATGTATTAATATTTTAATTGTTTTAAAGAATCTACGTATCTAGGTTCAGAGGCGAACTCCAAGTATTTATTAGCTTTTTAATATTCCCCAAACTAGATTTTGTGAATCTAATTTTAAACTACTTTATACAGTAATTGCTGCATCTAATTCCTATGTACTTGGCAAGCAATTTAAAGAAGACAGATATATATTAAGTCAACAGCCTTGCACTCTAAAGGTCTTGCATTTAAAGTCAATCACTTGGCATATGCTGAATGTACACAATCTTCAGATGCTCTGGGGACAAAACTCAATGTTCTTTCCTCATGTTGACGGTAAATGCTACTCCACAGACTGTTTCTTATATTATATGTGTCCAAGAGTTGTTTGGTAGTCAGCAGCAATGCTACTGCACTCAGGGAAAAATACAGAAACTGCCAGTGAGATAAAATGGCACAGAAAATGATACCTGTATGCTAATATCAACTTCCACCTTTCAGATATCAGCTTTGAGAGAAATATATCCAAATAAAGAGAAAGATACGGCATTGTAATATGTGATTTTAAAAAGAGATTTTTTTTTCATTGCAAACTCTGCTGAAAATTCTTGTAACTGCTTGTATTTTTTTTTATTTACGTGTTCAATTATTAATTTACACCTGCTTTTCTCCCAATTTTTGATTGCCCAATCGCTTTTCCCTTCACTTCAACAATTCCCTATACTGTTCAGGAGATCTGAAGGTTTAGAGCAGTGGAGGTGCCTTAGAAGAGGCAAGAGAAAATTTCAGTGAAAAAAATAAAATAAATCAAACTATATATATATAATATATAAAAATACACAGTAATATTAAGGTGGACCTTCGATGGACAAGAAAAGAAATATAATTTTTACATACCGTAATAAAACTTGAAGAAGGTTCAATTGAGACTGACCTATCCTATAAACCTACTGACATGCACCAATATTTACTCATGTCCTCTGCACATCCTATACACACTAAAAGGGCAATCCCAAAGGGGCTAGGAATAAGAATACGAAGAATATGCTCTAAAGAAAGTGACTATGTAAAACCAAGACATGTATTAAAACAAATCTTAAAAAAAGAGGATACAAAGAAAGAATTATAGAGACAGAGTTAAAAAAGTGGATAAACTAAAAAGAGATGATCTACTAGATTATAAAAATAGAGATAAAAAGGTCAAGAGAGTCACATTAGTAATGACGTACTCTAAACTTTTGCCAAATATTTCTAAGATAGTTTGGAAACACTTGCGTATTCTACATAATTCAGAACAATTGAAAAAAGTGTTTCTTAAGGCCCCAGTTGTAGCATTCAAAAGAGAAGCTAATTTAGGTGATATTTTAGTTCACAGTAAACATAAAAGAATAATTGACAGACTAGGTTCTACAAATACTTGCACTAGTACATGTAAAGTTTGTAAATACATGGACAAAAGTAGAAATATAATTAAACATAAGAACACCACATATCCACTAAAAACTAATACCTACTGTAAAAATAGCAATGTTGTTTATGGAATAGCCTGTGAAAAATGTGATGAAATAAAATATGTTGGAGAGACTGGAACAACTTTATATAAAAGAATTCAGAACCACCTTTCATTAATTAGAAATAAAAAAATTAATGAACCAATAGTACAGCACTTCACCAGTCAAGGACATGACATAAATGATGTAAAGTTTGTAGTATTAGAACAGCTAAAATTAGACAATGTGACATATAGAAGAATAAAAGAAAGTAAATGGATAAATAGACTGAACACAATTATGCCAGCGGGACTCAACAGAAAAGAATGAACTAATTAATTCCAATAAATATATAAAAGTTAAAAATAATTAAATAAACAAAATTAATTCAAAAGTTGTGCATGCTGATGCACTGGGGAGACCATATCAAGGCTGATCCTCAGAGCAAGCATTGCATGATAATATAAATATAAGTTTATATAAAATAATGTTAATTAGAATTAATATAGATTTAAAGATATAAGTAAAAGTGATGTCACATATAGAACACCATTACATCATGTAAGAATAAATCATGGATTTGAATATAAACAATAACAAGTAGTTGTCATGCTGTCAAACACCTATAAATACCTCCAATGTTTTGATTCAAACACAGGCTCCCTTGAGAAAGATATGTACAACATATCGAAACGTTGGGCAGCTGGCTCTTTGAGCTAATATATATATATATATATATATATATATATATATATATATATATATATATATATATATAGTTTATATTTATTTTTATTTATTTTTTTAGCTCAGATGTAATCAATCACCTTCAAAATCACACACCAAGTTAAGTGGCCTCCACCTGTGTTAAGTTGTATTGATTCACATGATTTCAGATTAAATTCAACAGTTCATGCAGGTTCCCATGACAATGACCCAAAGCACACAGCCAAAACTACACTGGAGTGGCTAAGGAACAAAAAGATAAATGTCCTTGAGTGGTCCAGTCAGAGCCCTGACCTAAAACCAATTGAACATTTGTGGCATGACTTGAAGATTGCTGTACATCAACACTCCCCAAGGAACTTGACAGAGCTTGAACAGTTTTGTAAAGAAGAATGGTCAAATATTGCCAAATCTAGGTGTGCAAAGTTGGTAGAGACCTATCCCAACTGACTCACAGCTGTAATTGCTGCCAAAGGTGCTTCCTTGGAGACTTATCCAATTATGATCTTTCAGTTTTGTATTTTTAATGTATATTTTTTTCTCAATAAAAATGTTTTTTTTTTCTGCTTAACAGTGTGGCGTATGGTGTGCAGTATGGTATGCATGAACCTCTGAGGCACTGACACAACAAAATGTGAAAAAAAGTTCAAGGGGGTGTAGACTTTCTATAGGCACTGTATAATATATATATATATATATAATATATATATTATATATATATATATATATATATATATATATCATCACATCGTAATATTATATTACTACAAGTTATTTTGTTTGATGACAAATTTTTTACGTTCTTTCTTTTTGTGTAAAATTGGTTTTGGGATATAAGAATAGCAGTTCTGGCTCCTCAGAGGCAAGCCTCCATTATAAACTCATATCTGCTATTAACAACAGTACATATCACATGATCTAAGCACAGGTTTTCATTGGAGGAGCCCAGAGATTTTCTTCAGAGGAGACAAGTCTCCGTTAAAAAAAAAAAAAAAAACCCTATCTGTTATAACCACACACAGTACAGTACTAGCAATGGCAGATGACATAGTCTGATCCCTAGTTTTAATTGGAGAAGCAACTCAAACTCTCCCATCCACAGCTAATCACTGTGAAGTGTTGAATTTAAATCAAGGGAAGTAATATTAAAACTGTACAATGCATTAATAAGACCTCATCTTGAATATTGTGTTCAGTTCTGGACACCTCGCTACAAAAAGAATATTGCTACTCTAGAAAGAGTGCAAAGAAGAGCGACCAGAATTATTCCGGGTTTAAAAGGCGTGTCATATGCAAAGAACTGAATCTATTCAGTCTTGAACAAAGAAGACTACGCGGGGACCTGATTCAAGCTTTCAAAATTCTAAAAGGTATTGACAATGTCTACCCAAGGGACAGAACAGAAAATAGGAGGCACTTGTTTACACAAGGAACTGTGAGGGTCTGGAACCAACTCCCCAGTAATGCTTTTGAAGCTAACACCCTGTTCTTGTTAATGGTATATAGATTAAGTATAAGGCAAGTTTAATTTTAAAGAAATTCTTCATACAACCATATGAGGTTGTATATACAACCATATTTCACTAAAAGTTAATTTACATACACAGTGTGCAAACTAAATAATTAACAGTTCAATTCTATGTAAAAGTGTTACAATTAATTAATTTAGTTCCATGAAAGGAGCTTAGGTCTGCTGGTTTGGAAACTCAATCTGTTGAAGTGTCCAGTACAAAAGGCTCTCCTATCAGCAATGAAGTCTTCAATCCCACATTGAATCAAAATCGGAAACAAAGCTTTCAATTCTCGATAGAATCAACAAACAGCTGCAACAAAGTCTTCAATCCTCAGTATAGGATCCACAACTGTGCCCGTCTGCTCTGTCCTCTTTGCTGAACCTTTTAGCTACACAGGTAGCAGGGCACAGTTTTTTTTGGTTTCTGTTTACAGCAGTCCTCCAGTCGGGCCTCAGTCTCATTACTTGTTGTCATTGACTCACTTCTTGGTTCTGGTTTTAGACCCAGAGTTACAGCTTTACTTAGCAGAGTGACAGCACGTTGTTTAGCATTTGATGTGGAGCGCAAAATGTTCAGTTTTGCTTGGATATTTATAGTCTTTTCACTCTGCTGAGTAGTTACCTTCATGAGGTCATTTGTTTATCTTGCCATTTTAAACTCACAGTTCTTTGATGTTTTAATGTCCTTTTCTACTGGGACGTCGCTAGTTTATGTCTTCCTTACTTGAAAACGATTGTTGTTGCACGTGTGAATTATCTGTACATAATTCAACTGTCCTTGCAGCCTGATCCAGTCCAGGCGCCACCTTAACCTCGTTCATTAGGTCACATAATTCAGTATGTCTGCAAGAAAGAGGCCCTCTTCTCAAGACACAGAAGTTTGCCCTGTTTCTCAGACACACAGTTTCATTAATAAATCCAGTTACATTTCCAATACACGTTCATGTATTATTATCATAATACTCATGCCTCACAGGTATATACTAATATTGTTGGTCAGTAATTTAAGTTTAGCAAAACAGGATGTGCTTTTTTCTGCCTTTCTCCTACCTTAACTTTGTTTAAAAAAAATGTTTTATGCAAAGTATGGTAGTGACGTGGTCTTGAAATCTAAATGCTATATATTTATGTTGTATACATGGCCTTTTTAAACATACAACATAATCAACTATGATGGGCTACTGTTTTCTTTTCTCTGTTGGCTAGTGGAGAAAATGCATTTAACAACCAAATTGGGGTAAAACCTGTTTAGACTGCACTTGTAGATCTCTTGATCTACCTCTGTGTTTCAACGGGGAAAAAAAATGCAAATAATCTGACAGAAGTGGATCAAAAAAGAGGATATTTAGCGCACTTTCACGAGTTAGTTTGGAAAGAAGTAAAGAAATGATTGCATTTAATCTACCAAGCCAAAAACAGGGATTAATAGACTACAATTGCCAAACTTTTATAACAAATATGATTTTTATACAGACGCTTCACTCTCACTCACCTTCCCACCAAATACATTGGTTTCAAACCCTTTTTTTAAAATGAATTAATCATAACTAAGATAAATGATCTGCAAAACATAATAACCAAACACCTACTAGGTAAATTAGGTAAGAACCTATTTGCCATTCAGGTAGGATACAATACTTTTGTTTTTAATATTAAGAGATAAATCCTGCAACAGAACTCTGCCTTCCAAATGAATTTGTTTTCTTTGTGTTCAGTTTATTTTTTCTGCAGTTAATTCCACAATGCAGTGGACTTCACTTCACACTTTTGATTAGTGATCCTAATTTTGATCATGCATAAAATACTTTGTTTAGTCTTTTGTTTCATGTTTGTGATTCTGTCACAATTTAAAAATCAGTAATATAAATACTAGTAGTTTGGATTATTTGTCTATTCAGACTACCGGGGACCCCATTATCGAGTTTCTACTGTACAAGTATCTTTTTCAGTTTATCTCTCCTATTTTTTGAATAGTTTTATTTGCTTTTTCCCCCTTTGTTATTGTGGGGATCCATCTTCCCCCACTTCTACCACACAACTAGGGAACTAGATTCACAAGATAGACATGTACACGTAGGGCCCTATTTTAATTATGTAAATCAGTGGTTCCCAATAAAGGGACCACCTTGGTGTTTGGATTTTTTCCATGGAGCAATTCTATCATTATTATGGCTAAATTATTTATACTTTACAATAGCCGATCTTGAAACTATAAGTAATAAAACGTGACGTGAAAATTTAGATTTTTTTCAATTTTCTTCCTCATTACATACATCAAGATACATGCTGGATAATTAATTCAATAATTACATTGCTGTACTGCATAATTCACAACACTGTTTAACTTTATAAACTAAATTACACCAAACACTTGCCATTTACAGTATTTTTGCTAAAAAGACAAGCAGTTGGTGGGTTCTTCTTTGCCTGCTTAAGTGTGAACTATCGTCTGGTTTCTGGTCCCATCCTGACTACCAGCTACTCAGCTTTGAAAATGCTTTGCAAGTGCACGCCCTCTGTGAATTCAATGTCAGTCTAAGGTTGAGACGAGCTGCTATATATTTTTAAACGAGAAACAGTTTGGTTTTATTATAGAAATAAATGAAAAACTTTAGAAGTAATTATGTCTATATTTGACCACATATAGTCAATGTAAGTACAATTATCAATATTTTTTCAAACAATTATATTTTGTGTGCCAAATTAATCGATTACTGTTTGGAGGCTAACTGACAGCCCTACTTTAGCAAGCAGTCCAGAACAATCTAAAGGGGCTGGGCTCAATAATGCCTCGTTTCCACTGCCTTTTCCAGGGTATAGCTGAGCTGGACGGTCAGGGCGTGGTGTAGTAAAGATGGCTGTCTGCATTCCAGTGCAATTTTGTCAGGTATAGCTGATACAGGAAGTAGTAGGGTGCAGTAAATGTCATAGCAAGGCAGTAAAAGGTCACTTTGTGTTATTATCTGTAATCTTTTATTCATTGTTCAATGTTTTTATTTTATCTCGCCACTGAACAGCAGTGTGATCGATCTCCTGCTGCTGCAAAATTTCAAACACTTACATTTCTAACTGTGCCTGACAGCTGCTCTTGAATGTAGTGTTCCTCCCCCATGTTGAGGAGAGCTGTTGTGTCTGGTTTGTTTGGAACAGTGCCTTTACTTACAGCCATTGTTGAAAACAGTTTGTCCTTTAGAACACACCTTTTGATGATGTACTTCCTCACAGCACAGTTTGGCCGCGTTGAGTTTGAGATACAAAACTGTACTGTCTGAGGTGTACCTAAAGTATAGCTGAGTGTCAGTGGAAACCCCCTCCAGCCACACCTCACCCAGACTGCCCAACTCCTCTATACCTGGAGAAAGGTAGTGGTAATGAGATATAAGTGACATTTATTAAAGACCTATGTTCCATGCCAATGACAACATGTCTCCATTGAAACAGAGAGGAATACATTTTTCAATGTTAGAATAACAATGTGTTTTTAATTCTGTAAACTCTCCATCACCACAGTTCTGAAAGCAGTTCCCCATTGTGCAGTCCATTGTACCTTTAATATCTCTCAATGTTCTAAAATCTTAGAACTCTTATCATCCTCTTTCTCACAGGGAAATATTGACATTATTTGTTTCAGGTTCACTTTCTTCTTGCTGCATTCTTTTTTCTATTGCTTTCTGTAAACAGCAATGTACTTCATGCTATATTAAAGACCAGTGGGTTCCAGAGATCAATGAAATAACTTTGCTGTATTTTAGGAGAAAGCTTCTATGTTAACCTTCATTAAATATGTCAAGGGGAGATTGGTCTACTTCAGGAAATCAAGGTTTAAAATATCATTTATAGGTAGGTAAGTAATGTATTTATGCCACCTTTTCACTGTCTGTGTTCCTAAACTGTTAATCTTGATCAAGCTACTAAGCTCAAGGGTACATTGTCCCTACAAGACCCTTTAAGCTTGTTATTTGGCTCCAGTTAAAAACTACAGTGCAAATTATTTAATTAAAAACACTATGGGTAAATTCAACAATGTATTACCTGGATGATAGAAATACCTGATCCCCAAAGGCTGTTGAATACCACTGTATATGTTTATCAAGATCCATTCCAGTCCAATTACTATTCTCTATAATGGATATGGCACCATGCAAATTTTGATTCAATCCAGCCCTGGACTGAAATTAATCTTGAGGGCCAGAGTTGTGCACCAGTGCAATAGAGGATACTATGTGAGGTGTAGCACATAAAGGGGTATAGGGCATCACAAATAATGTTTGTTGTAAAAACATATTGGTCTGAAAACATTGTATTCTCATAGGTGCCACTATGCTGCTTAAACCCTGGATCACTTGAGGAGCATACAGTACATGTATTGGCTGATATAACCCTCCCAGTTTAAGTGATGAAACACTCTTTTTAACTGATATCAACTCCAATCTCCCCTCCATCGTACTCGATTTATCCCTCCCTGACCTCTATAGTGCATTACCACAGATATTAAAAAGTATTTTTATGATACCGTAAACTGCAAGACATTTTCTTTTTTATTACTCCCTTTGTAATGCAGTTCTAGCAAGAAAAAAATACCCAATTGGGTCACATTCCAAGTTCTTGCCAGTATTTTTTTTTTTTTGCGAGTAGAAAAATTGATGCAAAATCAGATAATGTGTAGAGAAGCTATCAATTACAGAAGCTTAACATTAATATACTGATAACTTTATTTTAAATTGGAGTTAAGACTTAGTAGATCTTACCCACTGTTTTGGTAAAATGGTTGGTGGTTACAATTGTATCATACCGGAGGGACAGAATGTACCAGTAAGACAGTCACTTTGAGGTGATATCTTTCAGCATAGGCAAGTAGAAACAGGAAACTAAAAAGGATTTATGTTATAAATATAATAACTGCTTGCTTTTCCCTGCAGTGAATACAGTCTCTTCATGTGTAGGTCAGTATATCGTGTTTGGTGCAGAGAGAGTACTTGTTAATTTCACAGTCCTCACTGCTTAAATTGAACTTGCTAGATGAATTTTCCCATCAATGGGTTTTGAATTTAACACAAGGGAGTACTCAGAAACACTGCATCAGTGGATACAGTTTCCTGTTAATTATTTCCTTGTCTGCTTGTATTTTATTTTTCATTGATGTTAACAATACAATATGTTCTTTTATATTGCACAGTAGTTCACAACAAATGTGTCGAGTTTTTGCCATTGTAAGGTGATATTGAAGGTGAAAAATTACTTTACAGAGGTCATACAACAATAATAAACAGTTTTGTGGGTTTTTTTTGCCAATGTGAGACTCTCTTAAACAGATGTTCAAAGCCAGTGTTCCACATATTTCTGTCTACAAATCAATTGGTACATCTGTACATGAATGTTTAGGTGATACTACAACTGCAGACAAATGGAGGTGCTGTCAGAATTCTCTCTCTCTCTCTCTCTCTCTCTCTCTCTCTCTCTTATATATATATATATATATATATATATATATATATATATATATATATATATATATATATGCTCTGAGCACACTCTTAAACTCAGGGGAGATGTTTAAGGAGGACAGAGATGTTCAGAACTCCTGTAAGTGGTTTTGTTCAGGCACTGGGCATTATGTCCAGACAACTTTTTGATCATCAAGAAAATCACACAGACTCATTTCATTTGAAGTTTTACGAATCAGAGCAGTGTTAGTATTCTTCTCGGTATATAAAATGCTTTAAAAATTGGATTGGTTGCTTGCACAGATCACCGTAAATCCCAAATAAAAAGCAGTCTGGGCGTGCTTTACAAGTTTAACAGTATTACAACTTCAGTACATTAATACGCTGTGGCAAAGTGGCTAGTGGAGGGGAACAGGTATAGCGGTGATGCGATGCAGGAGTGACAGGCAGACAACAGTTTACAGTGAAAAGGTGCTTTTATTTATAATCCAGGTCTGGTGACCGTTAAATAATAAATCCCCGGCTATACACAACAACGTGTAAAGCACGGGGATAGCAATAATAGGGCACAGTCCCGAACAAAACGAACACACGGTCACCAGTCCTGGGTGAGTGCAGACGTGCTTGTGGTGGGTGAAGACACTGTATTTTGTGACGGTTCCGTGCAGTGGTGATCCGGATTGTGCTGACCCTGGTCGACAGCTCCGGATAGGTGAGTTAACTGTCTGGTGGTGCAAAACGCAGACAATTACAAACAAACACAACATGTAATTCCTCTTTACAACGAGAGCTCCTCTCTCGATCCTTCTCTCTCCAAGCGTTAACCCAAACAAAGGAGAAGACCAGCGTTACCCTGGCCCCTATATGTAATCCTGCATGATATTGAGATAAACGGTTGCAGCTGCCTTATTACTTGCAGCTGCCTCTCGTTTACCTTTCAAATCAATACGGTCTTACAACAGAGTCGCGCTTCCCTCCAGGCTGACCCACTTCCCTGACCCGGAAACGAACTGTCAGGCCAGCCCTTCCAGATACTTCTCCTCTCGTTCTTTAGCGCCCTCACAGGTTGGGAGGAAGATTCATCACCAGAACTCATCTTTCTGTCACATACACATATGGTTATTATATATTTAGCTCTTAGGCTATGCATGCATAAAGCTAAAAATGCCCACAGCTATGTTCTAAAGCATTTATCACTCTTTTAAAACTAATACATAATTTATGTACCTTATAGCAATGCATCAATATAAAATAGATATTAAATTCAAATTTATGCGTACCTTCCAGTATATGGAAGTATAGTGTAGGATGTATGAAAAATAAGAACTGTCTTCAGAAGGCAGAGACTTCTGAATTCGATCAAAACAGCAATCAGTTTTTTTCAGAGACCCTCAGAGCATGGACCATGTTAGCTTGCAAGATCAAGTTGAATGGTATCGAATGGGGTCTTGCTCTGGGCTTATATAGGATTTTGCCTCCATTGAATACATCAGAAGTCCCAAGTAAATCTAATCATCACTCGGCCTTGACATTTCTTATCTTTGATTTAATTATACATTCTAGAAGGATCTGGTCAACTCCTTTTTCAAAACTGATTGGATATAACTTTTTGCCAAAAAATATTGAAACATGATTTCATCACTCTCTTTTTTCAACTCCTCCTGTTTCTAAAAAGTCAGGTGGACCAAAGTTCACAGAATCCTTGCTATAATATAAAACAAGTATGTGTGTATATATGAGAGATGTTTTTTAATATGTACACCAGCTATATTTGGTTATATTTGGCTGAGTAAAATATATATGTCCCGCTTAGCCGCATATTATGTTACCATTTCAGTGTGTCGTCAATGGGCCAGTTTAACTTCATATACAAATGTGTGTTTACAAAGTGTGGGACAAAGACTACCTTTGAATAAGCATAGTGGTCACTTCAGTTAAGTACATTTTAATTTAAGTTATAACACACATGTTAAGTATAACAGCCTTATTTAACTGTGCCATTCTCTGACTATGCCTGACCTCTCTCTGTTTCAAAAAGTTGCCTGATCAAGCAAGATTCAGACAGCCTGTATTCTTGCTAAGACTATTGTTTTGATTAACATGAAACACCACTGTAAGCGCTTTTCCAAATTCATCGTTTTCTCCCAAAGAAAGTCAGTACTTATTCGATAATAACTGATACTGGACACAACTCCCCTAATTCGTGACTGCCAGATCCTCTTATCATAGAAAGACCTTGGATTCAAAACTACGAACTACAAGTAAAAACTGTCAAAAAGAACCTTTCATATCTAGCACTGCTCAGCTTGCAAGCAGATAAGGGCAAGGTCATTTTTCTGTAGGTTTTTTGTGTATTAAAATTATTGAATACAGTTTAAACTTTATTTGTCTAATATTCCAACCTAACAGTTCCTATTTTTATTGCAGTAAAACCTTTATATAAACGATACATTTATATTATTTAATTTAATGGATATTGTAATGTCTAAAATATTTTTGTTGAGTTGGAGAAAGAAACTGAACTAATTCTTAAATTAATTAAATTAAATGCTCGCTCCTGCTTTTACAGTCTATTTGTATTACAGTAGAGCCTTAAACAAGCAAAAACACTTGTTAGTTTAAATATTATGTTTCTTATTAGATCAAAACACATAAAACATATTATTTCTCTTCAGAGAGTTTTGTCACTCAATTATAAAATCAAATAGGTCTTTTTAGTTTCAAATATCGTTCTGCCTAAAAAAGGGTTACCTTTTTGTTTTTGCTAATTTGCAATTTATGCTTCTTTCAAGGTTACAGGCTTCTATGCGCAATAGTCTGGCCGGCCTCTAAAAGTGTGTGTGCATGAATAACAAAGGCACATAGACAAGCTATTTTTCTAACATTAAGATTTGTTCAGTTTTCTTAGTTCAAATCATTGTAACCTGTTCATAATTTGCTGCAATATTATTTATGCTGGTTTTATATTTTTTTAAAACACAGTACAATTGTTAAAATATTCTGACAGTATGAGTTAGTACTGAACTTCTTTAGTTTTTAACTGTAATATGTTCTTTCAACAATAATACTGTTATTTCTATAACAGTTTAACTTTAAATGATTTTATAACATATATTTCTAATTCAGTTACGTCAGTATAACAGTCGCTGATATTATTTTACTGAATTAAGTCTGACTCCTTTCTCTGTTCATACAAAATCCACTTGAAGCAAGTTTTAAGACATACTAGCCTTTTGCCAGTTTGTTTGATGTTGATTAGTATGAGACATGACCGTAAGCATTTTCTAATACTCCTACCTTCTGTTATCGAAAGCAATTAAAGTAAAGTAATGAAAGAAACTGGCTACTTTTTCTCATAAAACTGGAATATGCTAACAAGGCCTTATGATAAGAGCCTGCCAAGTTTGACTCCTTCCAGCAGGTGCTTTCATAGACTGCACACATCATCTGTCCATTGTTTTCTACTTATACAGTTCTTTTTGAAGGGACAAAGAGTATATCATATTATTTCAATCAATACAGGTTAGTCTAAATCATCCAATTCATGTCTAATAACTCAGCACGTTCCCAACAGGATTCAAACTCGGCGCCAGGCTCAGCTCGGGCTGGTTCTGCGAACACCACGACAGGCCTGTGCATCCAGCATTTTACATCACAAGTATGGGCAACCAGGGTCTTCACTTGATACCTGCAAGACACTTGTACACGTTTGGCAGAAACACCTTCCTCACACTCTAGCTTACCCAAATGAGCCCATGTCACTGGATGTCCACTGTCACAACCCACACATTCAATTCTCTTTACATCCCGTGGGTCTACGTTTAAGTGCGAAAATGACATCCCTTCAGGAACATTTCATTCAAACAAAATTCGACAGTGTCTAACTAAGTGACTACAGGCTGTGCAAGGTTTGGACCTAGTCAGGGGTAATTCACCTCGGCCCTTACCACATGTGCACTAGTCACATCCACACTTTAAAAAAGGATTGCGTTCAACTGCTCTGTTCAAAGTTAGCTCTGTACCATGGTCTTGGCTCTATAACTGTTCTCTTGATACGTTTCATGTTGCTAACAGAGGATAATTTTAGGAGGAACTCCCTCCATCCAAAATACAGGTGGGCCAGAATTCATTATTTTTCATATAATTTGGTTTCCAACCTAGTTTCTCTTGCACATCATCAGTGGGCAGACTCATTGTAACTGAATCTGGGTCCATAAGAGAACCTTTAACTTGACAACTGAGACCTGCCATGCAAAGGGTCCCAGTAATTTATAGCACAAAAGATCTATGCCAAAGCTAGGTGTGACATTGCGGTCACCAATTCCATACACAACACTTATCTCAAATATAAAATGCTGAGTTAATTGCAGTCATCAGCTGCATGGTTCACATAAAACTTGACAACAAGCAAGTCAGTACAGCCATTAAGTTACTGTTTTAGTATCACTTTAGTTTCTTAACAAATTGTTGTATTTTAAGCAACTGAATATGATAGCAACCAACTTGCTTCTAAAGTGGTACCCAACAACTGGATTTGCCGACCAAATTTTTCGACCGAAGCCATTGGTTCCTAAGGTAAAAAGTTAGTCTGGAGACCTGTCTAGGCTGCTGGTTGACAAACAAAACTGCATTTTCTGAATAAATACATAGTTATTATTACGTTAAACTGTGTTTTCCTTTCTGTGGCCAATAATTAGCTTTATATATGAATCCCAAGGAAATGACACAACATCCTACACTTTAAATCAATCTTTATTTTATATAGCGCCTTTCATAGTGGCCCACCATCACAAAGCACTTTACAAGATGCAATAACAACAAAAACCTCCATAATACTTTAAATACAGAGAAATGCATAATACATGATATACAGTAAAAAAAATGCATAATACATTAAATACAGTGGAAAGTGCGTAATACATGATACATGATGGCCTTGACTTAAGTTTAGTGACCTTGGTGCCCACTACAAATGTACTGAACTGAAGGCCATTTTGGCATAGCCTTTTTGTTGCCAATTTAAAGCCCTATCTGTCTATCTATCTATCTATCTATCTATCTATCTATCTATCTATCTATCTATCTATCTATACACACACACACACACACACACACACAGCTATTGCCTATAGTTTTGCATCATCTAGGATTAAGACAAAATAAAAAAGGAAACTATATGAACATAATTTAGATACTTTATTTAACCATGTAATTAAGAAACTACAAAAATATATAGCAACAGCCTACTGGAAGGTATAATAGTAGTACAGTATTTCAGGTTAGATTTCAAAATGTCACAAAAAAAAACATTAAAAAAAAAAACACAGAAAACTACATCATCTAGGATTAAGACAAAATAAAAAAGGAAACTATATGAACATAATTTTAAACAACAAAAACAAAAAAACAAAAAAAAAAACAAAAAACAACAAACAACAACCAAAAAAAACAAAAAAAAAATCAAAAAAACCAAAAAAAAAAAAAAAAAAAAAAAAAAAAAAAACACAAAAAAAAAAACAAACAAACAAACAAAAAAGAAGTAAAAAACAAAAAAAAAAATAAACAAAAAAAAATAAAAAAAAAAAAAAAAGGAGAAAAAAGAAAAAAAAAAACACAAAAAAACAAAACAAACAAAACAAAACAAAAAAAAAAAAAACATTTTAAAAATGTCACATTTTTACATTTTTGTCAGTTTTTAGTTAAGTATATATTAACTACAAAGCAGTATGTATGGTAATTCTATATGTTAACTTAGCATTATTCAGGTTTCATTCGACTTTATGTAGCAAAATTAGTTAATTCAAAAATACATTAGGATTACATTTAAATTTTGCAACAACCATGACCAATATTTTTTTTTTTTAAAAGTACAATCATGTACTTAAAAAAACATCTTACTGTGGGAAGAACTGAGGGGATACCAGCTAAAATTGGAAGTTGATAGTCACTTGAAGGGCATAAAAAGTTCTGATTCACACTTTGCCAAGGATATAGTTGTTCTTCGAAAGGTCCATCTATCAATGACTAAAACTGAACCAGATATGGAGTAAGTCATTCTTCTCCTTGTCACACTAAAAGTATAGCACTGGATAGCCACACTTGACTATAAATCTTTACCATTTGTGCCCTAGGGAATTACATGACATTGTCAAATAATGAATCACTACAAAATGTTCTGTCTGATTCCATATCAATAAACTTGCTAAAACATATTCTAATTCTCCACAGGCAGCAAGTTGCTTGTTTCCTTCAAGCAATAGTCTGACCCAAAATGTTGATGAACGATGGTTACCCTACAGATAAACTTACTTATGTTACTTATGTAAAGACAATCTAGCATTCAGTACCCTAGGCTTTATTGTGCTAATACAGCCTGTGGCAAGGGTGAGGCTCTGCATAAGAAAAGTGTGCTTTTTGTTTTGTTTTTGTATAAAGGATTTGAGAGCCAGACGCTCCACAGTTGAGAATCACAGTCGACAATTGGATGGCTCTGGTTCCTTGACCAGCTGGTGGGCGTAGCGTCTTGCAGTAAAATGGATTGAGTGACACCTCGAGGCTGCTGGGAAGCCAACGACCGTCCACACTACCAGCACTATGAAACCTTTAAAAGCCAAAACCAAATCACAGTGTGTTTAATCAGAAATGGAGCTCCGCCAGTAAGAAGCCAAAACCGCTGCCCGTCGTGTGTGTAATTGGGTTTTTACTATGTGTGGCAGCGGGACCTCTCTGAGTAGCGGGTGTAGCGCTTGTCGTGTTGAGGGAAACCTTTTGTTTGTAGTTTGTCTTCGCAGTGTTTTTGTTTAGCCTTTTTTTACACTTTTTGTATGTCCCTGTGCACTACCATTGTTGGTGGTGTCACAAGGTTTTGGTTTGTTGTTCTGGTAAATAAATCCAACGTCCCCTCTGTGTCTTCCTTCGTCTGTTATTGGATAACCCAGACCTCTTATCACACAGCCTAACTAGTGTAGCTAAGATTACTAAAAAATATATCTCAAGGATTTTCTTATCATATGAAAAACTTAGATAATGTTTAAACTAGGCGTCTGGCATTTACTAACACCTTAAGCCAAAAAAGTACACAACACAACTTTATCACAATTAGTGAAGGAAGACATGCAGCTGGGTTATAGTCGCGCAAATTAACAAAATATGCTTGTGTGATATACAGTTGCAAGCAGAATAGGTGGCACATTGTCAATGGTGGAAAACAACAGCTAAGGTGTGCAGAGCTGTGAGAAGATCTCATTAGTAGCAACTCATAATATTTCTGATCCATGGGATTAACCACTGTAACACTAGGGTGACTCAAATTAACCATTAAGTAATACCTCCATGCTGAGGGGATAAGTTGCAACTTCCTTTCCGTTACAGTAATCATTTGTGCTACCTTGGGATGACAATTAACCAGATGGAAGTTTATTCAAAACATGTTATTCATACAGAGCGATTTCTATGCAATGCAGCATCTAAGCATCTGTCATACTGAAGATCAAAGGGAGTATGCAGAACACTTCTTAAATCTGAATATATAGTAATGCATTTTTAATTGGCCATTTCTCATACATTAGCTATGTGTGATATATAACATAGGCAACACTTTAGCTCTCTTATACATGGCTACTGTATATTAAAATTGACATGTTATCAATGATGCTGTTGAACATTATAGTTTATGATTACAAATAACACAAAATTACAATGCACTTTTGGAATATCTTTTGCAACACATTAAAGATGTTTTTGTGCCATTTTGTTGTGCTTTTGGAGGGGCGGGGGTCAGTGTGAGTTATATTATTTCTATTTCTCTGTAAACAACCCTAATCCTAACCTAATTTACTGCTAATCTCACTGGTAAATACATTCCAAAATGAGAAGCGCCCAGGTTGGCAGTCAAAAAAGTTTTATCACAGCTCCTGCACTAAAAGAGCAGAAAAGAGCAAAACGTTTGCAAATAAAAACATTTAATCAATTCACGGCCGTTTAAATTAGTTTAAAATTGTATCTGGTCAATATGACTCAAAACATAACAGAAGTACCTAAATTCTGAACAAAATAGGACGGTTAATTTGATAATAAAAAAAAATAAATTGTTGCTCAACAAGAATTGAAATGGCACATTAGGACTTTCAAACAATAAAAAAAAAAAAATTGTTAAATAAACAATAACCTACTGTGTGGTCTTTTTCTGGATAAAAATCTAGTTTTAACCACGTCTACATCTAGACCCCTGACCAATTCTCTCATATTATTGAATTACAAATGGTACATTGAATTTTCATTCTGTTCGATATTTTATTTTAAAACACTTAAACTCAAACTCAATTATTGTAAGGTGACATTGGTTTTATGTTGGGAAATATTTTTAAGAAAAATAAAAAAACTAAAATATCTTGCTTGCATAAGTATTCAACCCCCACACATTAATATTTGGTAGAGCCACCTTTCACTGAAATAACAGCTTTAAGTCTTTTGATGTCAACATTGTGAACAGAGTGCCCCATGGTGGTGGTGGGGTTATGGTATGGGCAGGCATAAGCTACGGACAACGAACACAATTGCATTTTGTCGATGGCAATTTGAATGCACAGAGATACCGTGACGAGATCCTGAGGCCCATTGTTGTGCTATTCATCTGCCGCCATCACCTCATGTTTCAGCATTGCACGGCCCCATGTCGCAAGGATCTGTACACAATTCCTGGAAGCTGAAAATGTCCCAATTCTTCCATGGCCTGCATACTCACCAGACATGTCACCCTTTGAGCACGTTTGGGATGCTCTGGATCGATGTGTACGACAGCGTGTTCCAGTTCCCGCCAATATCCAGCAACTTCGCACAGCCATTGAAGAGGAGTGGGACAACATTCCACAGGCCACAATCAACAGCCTGATCAACTCTATGCGAAGGAGATGTGTCACGCTGCATGAGGCAAATGGTGGTCACACCAGATACTGACTAGTTTTCTGATCCACGCCCCTACCTTTTTTTTTTTAAAGGTATCTGTGACCAACAGATGCATATCTGTATTCCCAGTCATGTGAAATCCATAGATTAGGGCCTAATGAATTTATTTCAATTGACTGATTTCCTTATATGAACTGTAACTCAGTAAAATCTTTGAAATTGTTGCATGTTGCGTTTATATTTTTGTTCAGCATATATATATATATATATATATATATATATATATATATATATATATATATTGCGGCAAGGTGGTCATTTATTTCTTGCCAAAAAGAAGAGACTGCACCACTGTAATGGACGTAATGCACGAACACTAATGATGGGTAAAAACACTATATTATTATTATTATTATTATTATTATTATTATTATTATATTATTATTATTATTATTATTATTATTATTATTTCTTTTCTTAGCAGATGCCCTTACAATTGTATACAAAAATACATATCAAGAATTACAGTACAATTAAGAGCAAGATATACTACATACCCTGAATTTTATCCTTACTTCCTTTTTAAGCAAGTCCCAGACTTTGGAGATATGTGTCTCATGTCCGCCCCTTGTGGTGAGACATAGCTTTGCATAAGGTAAGTATTGTATTCCAGCTTCATGTCTCACGACTGCCTCTTGTGGTGAGACACAGCTTTGCAGAGAGTGTTGGTTTCCATTACCACACAATGAACAAGTCCAAGACTTTGAATATATAGCAAAATTAAGTATTGTTTTCCAGTATCGTGTCTGACAACTGCCCCTGGAGGTGACAGTTTTGTAGAGTGTAGTAGTTTTCAGGTCCACATGATAAGTAAGACCACAACTCAGAAGGACTGGTGAACTCTCACATTATTCACTTTGGTAAATCGCTGGGTCCCGTGTTTCATCCAGTGCATCCTGATCCAGCGATTCTCAATCCGGTCCAGGTTTTGCAAGCTTTGTGTTAGACACACGGACACGTACTTTGGACAAGTATTGTTTAAAACCCTTGTCCACAGTTTATTTTTCTTTATTTCTTCTGTTCAGTCAGGGCCATCCCTGTGCTAAGTGAACTCTTTCAAAAGAATAATTCTAACTCTGTGGTTTTCTGTGTTATCAATACACAATTGTAGCACTAAACAATAATCCAGCTGAAGCAGGTATTTTTCATTTTTGGTTCTCACTTGTCGTAGTTCGATGCAACACCTGCACCACTCCAGTACTTCCTGCTTCACCTCTCTTATGCTGAAACCTTAACCTTAAGGTCAGTATCCTATACTGCAGTCATTACACATCTAAAGTAGTTCATGTTTGGCAGTGAATAAGCATTTTTGTTATTTAAAAAAAAAAAAAAAAGTGACCGAAGGTGCTGACTTCCTCAGTAAGGAACTTTTTTGGAAGAATTGCCCCCTTACTGAGTCCTGCCAGTTTCCTTATATTCCTAATAGAGGTGGGACTTCCCGTTTCCCACCCAATCTCTGTCTGACTCAATCTTAGCAATCCACCACAGCCTTCACACAACGCGGCCATTAGTGGTGGACGCCCAAAGTACAACTGACCAAAAAAACAAAGGAAACATCAGGCAAAGTATACATTAATCACAGTATATATTGGCTACTGTGCTACTACTGGCTTAGGCTCACTTTTCACCCTACACACCAGAGTCGGACACAGAACTGTATTTTTTCAAGTACTTTGGAGAACTAATTAAAACTTTTCCTCTGTCACTGGACAGCTAAGCCATTTACCAGTTAAAATGAACACTTTCTCACAAACACAGAACCTCTTCGACGGGTCTCTTCAGCAGCTGGCTTGTGCTTCTTCAGCCAGTCTGCCTATGGCTGCTACTCCATCAGCCATGACTGCAGGGCTTCTCCTGTTCTTATGCAGGGCTTAACTAGCCTCAGATGCTTCCTCGTCTACACTCCCATGGCATTCTTGGAGTTGTAGTCCTGCAACTCCCTCCTTGGACTACAACTTGTCCACTTTTTTAGACTTCCTCTTTCATCTCTGCCACAGAAGTATCACAAAGCACTGTACAGTACATAGCAGAAAAAATTAACAAACCACAATAAATTTGTATAACATGTCACACATACAACTGCCGCAATCAGACCATTTAAATATCATATTTAAATAACAGTATATACGTAATACAAAAGCAGCATTTTAAACTTACATTAAAAAGATAAGAAAGCCCATTTTATAAAAGTGTGTTTTTAGTCTTGACTTGAAAACTGTAATGGTCCCAGCATAATGTTACATTAAACAAAGGCTTGCATGCACAACCCCCCACAAAATGAAACACAAGTGAATGTCCATGCCTTTGAAAGCCTCATAGAATATGGTGTAAAATAATTAATTTAGAGCTTCTGTGTAAAAAAAAAAAAAAAAAAATACAAAAACATCTGGACACAAAATCCAAAACTGTAAATTCACTTGAAATGTATTTTATGGTTTATCAGTAAATGTATTTGCTTTAAAAAAAAAATAAAAAAAATGTAGTCTTTCTAATGAAAATAAATTCCAACAATATCCATGGAAACTGTTTTTCATAGTCTTTGGTGCCAGCTATTAATATATTTTGTATGGTTTAAATTGGACAGAAAGAGATTTGTAAATAACATTTGAGACCATAGCCTTGAAACATACGGTCATGAATTATTTGTGCTATATTGTATTTATGCAACAGATTATTTAAGCAATAACACATGTCTGTGACAAATGTGCCATACTGTGTTATTGTGTTATAAAATGGGCAATTCAAAAGCCACAGAAGTGTAATGTTCACTCTGATTACAAAATTGGTTCCAAACTGGGTGTACAAGGAGTCTGTATGTCAACTTTAAAATGCAACGTATATCTATAGAAATTTTCAGGCAACCGGTGTGCCAAGAACACACCCATATCATAGGCGTAGTTGTGATGATTATTACAAAAGTACAGTACAACAAATTATATTTATCATTACTTGCAGTTTAATGTTTTTCTATGGGGAAAAAATGCATTACCAGCTTCTTACTGGACAAAAGTCCCTGTTGTTGTGTGTATCTTAATATAATACGTAGTTTGTTACTGTTTAAAATTTTTATGCTCTCTGGCAAATATCTTCAACTGACTTTTTACTTTATATTTTGACGCATTGATCCAATGGCTTTACCTCATGTCATGTCTTTTCACTGTTATTCTCAGACCAAGTAGCACTTTGTTGTTTTGCAGATTGTGAAGCATTTAATGCTTTTACAAAGGAAAAATGCATCCCCAGTGTTTTTATCTAGCAGTTTTAACTGTACAGTGAGTTTGATACAGCAGTGGTGACAACAAATGTAATAGATGTCAAGTTTGGCTACTCATTAAAGGCTACTCACTGACGTAGACAGTTTCAGTTCTTTATATTAAATAAGTCTTGTCATTTGAAATGAATCTTAATCAGGTTCAACTTCATGATAGCTTGGTGTATAATTCAAGAGGAGAGAGAGGCACACACACAATGATTAAAAATGAATTACATGTTTATTATTAGGAATCGGTTAGGATACAGGAACTCAGACGGATCAAATAAATAGCACACAATAAAGATAAAATCAATAGCAGCAAGTAGGAAGTGTGCACATATGCTAAATAAAAGTAAAAATAACAAATACATAAATCTAAAACAGTTGAAATCACAAATGTGCGAACCAATAAAAACCAACAATATGCAAGTGGAAACCTTATCTATCGTTAACTATTCTATTTCTATGCACACTTGAGTGAGTTATCATAGTCAATGACAATCTTTCTCAAGTAAGTAGTAATTATATATTATATATTTCGAGCTGGAGTCAGGTCCTGTACAGGAGATTAATCACAAAAAACTTTCCTAATAAACAAATAGCCTACATAAAAACATAACAAAACATTGGGGGAGGGGGGGGGGGGGGGACATATAAAAGAACGGAAACTAAAACAGATACAAACTATAATCGGGGGCGTGGCAGGCTGTCGACACATTACCGAGCCTGTGTGGCGGTCCACGAGTAGCCGGCCTCGTAGCCTACCTAAAAAAAAACTGCTGTTTTGAAACAATATTTCTTTTGAACTAGTCTGTCCATTTAAAGATTTCACAACAACCAACAAAGGTTGTAACTGACTAGGAGAGAATAATCAAATTGGCTTACTCACATCTCATAGCCTACTTCAATATTACTGCCGCTACTCGCAGACCACACACCAAATCCTTTTAAACACCTCCATTGCACAGACCACAAACCAGTCAAACCGCCGCCGTCCTGGCAGCCTCCCTTTCTCTTGCATTATGCTTCCTATTCCGTTCTGCCCTTTGCTGCAGCGTAACCAGCCTTTTAAAGATCCAGATAAAAGAATCACCATTCTTATTGGCCCGTGGGAGGGACAAAAGATAATGGGGCATTTTAAAATGAAAGTAAGTGCAAACAGTAAACAAATACAAAGTATCGTCCCACCACATTATGATAACAGAAATATTGTTTTCTACACAAATAAGTATTCATATGCCTTCTGAATGGTATCCAAGTGGCATAGCTCTAACATATCTGTCTCTGTGTCAATAACAGACTTTTGTCAGAATGCAATGAAACAACACCAATTACAATTTTAAAACAAATAAGAAACAGTCTGAGACTTTTTACAAGACCCCCAAAACAGACGTCTTATAACTTTACTGGATGTGTTTTTCCTTTGAAACAAAAATTGTCCTAATGACGATTCAGAGTAAAGACCTCCGAGAATTCCATTATGCGTTCTTCATATGTTTAACTTGTACTTTCCTCAATACTACTATGATATAGAACTGTAGGCACTTTCTATCTTTCATACTCTTCCTAGCATTTTGTTTCAGTTTTATTGTTAAAGAACAGACATCTTTATTCAAGAAAGGTTTTTCTGTGTGTGCTTCCTGGAGAGCTCATGCAGAACTGTTGCAGATATGATTGTCACATCCCCAAAGGGAGACAGACGGTTTTGTCAGATGGCACTGGGCCTGAATGAGCTCTGTCAGGAATATCAACAGGGGACAAACACTGCTGAGATCACTGCTGAAAAATTTTAAACAAAAAGAATATACTTTTTTTTTTTTTTTTTTCAAACATATTCACATCAGATAAATACACAGCCAAACAGCAGGTACAGTCACAATCTTTGTTCTGACAGTAGGAGCATATTAATTAACACACTAAACACTTCCCATAATAATTTTTACAATAACTTGAATGCAATTTCCATAAATGCAAAGACCAATTTACCAACCTTTACTTTTAACAAACAAAGTCTTTAAGAAAGTTTACAAACCAGAGGAGGCCATTTGGCCCATCTTGCTCGTTTGGTTGATAGTAGCTTATTGATCCCAGAATCTCATCAAGCAGCTTTGTGAAGAATCCCAGGGTATCAGCTTCAACAACATTACTGGAGAGTTGGTTCCAGACCCTCACCATTCTCTGTGTAAAAAAGTGCCTCCTATTTTCTGTTCTGAATGCCCCATTTGTCTAATCTCCATTTGTGACTCCTGGTCCTTGTTTCTTTTTTCAGGTCGAAAAAAGTTGCATGGGTCGACATTGTCAACACTTTTTGAAATTTTGAATGCTTGAATCAGGTCGCCACGTAGTCTTCTTTGTTCAAGACTGAATAGATTCAATTATTTTAGTCTGTTTGCACATGATGTGCCTTTTAAACCTGGAATAATTCTA
This sequence comes from Polyodon spathula, assembly GCF_017654505.1. Taxonomy (NCBI): domain Eukaryota; kingdom Metazoa; phylum Chordata; class Actinopteri; order Acipenseriformes; family Polyodontidae; genus Polyodon; species Polyodon spathula. The sequence goes on along the minus strand of NC_054548.1, from coordinate 16,980,832 downwards.
GTCGCTCTTCTTTGCACTCTTTCTACAGCAGCAATATCCTTTTTGTAGCGAGGTGACCAGAACTGAGCCCAATATTCAAGATGAGGTCTTACTAATGCATTGTACAGTTTTAATATTACTCCCTTTGATTTAAATTCAACACTTTTCACAATATATCTGAGCATCTTGTTGGCCTTTTTTATTGCTTCCCCACATTGTCTAGATGAAGACATTTCTGAGTCAACATAAACTCCTAGGTCTTTTTCACAGATTCCTTCTTCAATTTCTATATCTCCTATATGATATCTTATTACCTGTGTGTAGTACTTTACACTTTTCTCTATTAACTATCATTTGCCATGTGTCTGCCCAGTTCTGAATCTTGTCTAGATCATTTTGAGTGACATTTGCTGCTACAACAGTGTTTGCCACTCCTCTATTTTTGTGTCATCTGCAAATTTAACAAGTTTGCTTACTATACTAGAATCTAAGTCATTAATGTAGATTAGGAATAGCAGAGGATCTAATACTGTTCCCTATGGTACACCACTGGTTACATCGCACCATTTTGAGGTTTCTCCTCTAATCAGTACTTTCTGTTTTCTACATGTTAACCACTCCCTAATCCATTTCCTTGAATCCCTATTGCTTTCAGTTTGAGAATTAATCTTTTATGCAGGACATTGTCAAAAGCTTTCTGGAAATCTAAATAAACCTTGTCATATGCTTTGCAATTATCCATTATCGATGTTGCATCCTCAAAAAAAAAAAAAAAAAAAAAAGGTTAGTTAGACATGATCCACCTTTCATGGACCCTTTTAAACGCTCTGTAAAGTGCTTTTTTCGATGATTTTTTATTTTTTTTTTAATTGATCTATTAAACCATTTTGGCAATTTTGTTTTAGATTTAGATTTGTCTACTTTTGGGATGTAATTGTTTTGCGCCTCTAGTATTACATTTTCAAAAAACAGCCATCCTTTTTCTGTGGATGTTTTCTCTATTTTACTCCAATCTACTTCTGCTAGTCTCTGTTTCATACCTTCATAGTTTGCCTTTCTAAAATTGTAAACCTTAGCTTTAGTCATTACTTTTTGGCTTTCAAGGTGCAGGGTTAGAAATATTTTAAAGTTAAACAAACATAGTACCCATACACTTATATATTATGCTCCAAAGTGTTTATATGTTTTATTATACGCAAGATGAACTTTTCGATCTGCAAGAGATCTTCATCAAACCTGGTATGCAACTGCTTTGCAATTGTGCAATATGAGTCTCTCTTACACTGCTAAGTCATATTAAAACCTGCATAATGAGGGAGGCAGGGGGGAGTTCCTAGTAAGTAACACGTTTGTGAACTTCACGGAATCTTCTGGGAATTGAATTGTATTTCGCCGCAGTGATGTTGTAGCCCTGTTATGGGCAGTCGTTGTAATGGCTGGAGCCGTAATGTCCATCGTGTTATTATTTGCGCGGTCTTGGACTCTCGGTGATGTCATGATATGGTTTTAATTGGTCTCCCTTTTTCTTCTGTTGAAAATCTTCTGGTTTTCTGGTTTGTTTTTGGTACCTATCATATTGTTTCTAGTAATCAGATCATGTTGCCAAGAGTAAAGGTAAAAGTATGCAGCAGTTTATCTATAGTTTATCTATAGCGTTGTATAATATATATATTTCTTAATCTTTGGAAACTATCTGAAAGGGGAATCCACCCACTAATGACATACGTAATCAAACTGTTCCTTTAAATAGCCCTCTCGTATGTGTCTCCTTGTTGTTTCTTTGTTTGGTCCTCCTCCCCTTGCAGCGCCCCTTGTCAGGGGGATGGTGGCCCAGAGTGCCACTTGTCATGCCCGCAGGCATTAGTTATCATTCAGTCAGTATACTTTACAACATAGCAATGGACCATAGGCCAAATTATTTCGTTTCATTATAGGCATGGGCATTTGTCAAATGCAATAAATACTTGTTCATTTCAAATCTTGTGGATATCTTCTTTCAGAAATGTGTGTTACTGTATCAAACACATAATTCTACTGATTTAATTAAGATGTACAGCAGTAATTGGTTTTAATAAGATGTACAAATAGGGTACAGTAAAAAAAAAAAAAAATGCCATTAGAGTCTGAAATCCCCAGTTGCTGATTGGCCTTACACAGTAGTCATAGAGCAGTGTTTCGCATATGGCTCATACAGTTGACACAATAACAAATAAGGAGAATCATTGATTTCTGAGTTTGAGGGAGAGACTCATAGATATAGTATATATATATATATATATATATATATATATAATATATTATATATATATATTATATATATATATATTGTATTATATTCCACTGGTACAGAAGCAAGGCATTTAGACACCCAATTAATCTATATTTATTTATCACTTCCAAGAATACTTAATTGAAATTAATTAAGATTGCTTACTGTATAAGCAATAAGTATTTGTGTGATGTTTTAACAAGATCTTAAATTATAAATGAGCCAGTGCATAGAGATGTTAGTATTGTCACAAGCAAGGACATTAAGGAAGGACTGGTTGGCTTCAATATGAATGTATAACAACAGAGTTCACATATATACAGGGGTTGAACAAAACAAACATATAGAAGCACTTGTCATAAAATGTCGATGTTTAAATGTTTTCAGAGAGATATATGTAGTAATAATTGTTAAAATACATGGACAATGTCAACAAGAAACAATCATTCTGAACTAGGTAACTCACACTGAAAGGTATTTTTATTGAACTGATCACCCTAATCTTCCCTCTCTGTTCCTGATTTATGGCAACTGCACTGTAGTGCATTGGAAGGAAAGCCTTCATTAAAAAAAAGAGGAAACCAGGAAGAAAGGTTGTTTGTAAGCATGGATCACACTAAGCCTCAAGACTAAATATGAACAGTTTATTTCTTTTTTAGACGTTCCTGATTTCATGTAATTTCATAATACCAGTTAACTGTATTGCTTGTCTGTACGTTAGCAGTATATGCATGGCTTCCATACATACATACTTAATTATTAAAAGCAGGTGTGACACAGTAAAACGTCATCCTTTCTCACATTTTATTCACAACCTTCCCACAGGGGCCATCAGATTCTGGGGTACCTGGGGAAAAAACACAGATCTGAAGCCTCCAAACAAATTTCACATGTGACTTGGGTTGCACATAAACCCAGGTCTCCAGATAGCTGATTTTATTACCTATCAACCAGTTGATGGGGCTTACGGTTTGTTAACCCTATCAAGGCTATATAATGTTTTATAACACTGTAATGGTGGTAAGCAGGTCTGTTCTCTGATATTGACCCTACATACATTTTTCTGCTCAAGCAATGTAAGATAGAACAAATAACTGTAAAGCAAAATAAAGTATCTATTAACCCTTTAAGGGGTGATAGCAAGTGAGATAATTGCTGTTTTGAAAGAAGGATTATCACTTGTTAAATCAAAATAAATGTTTACTACACATGTGAAACTTATGGAACAAATGAAAATGCAGAAAAGGTTATATTACTGGAATAATTAGAATAATCCAATTTGGCAACAGGAGTTGTCCATTGTGGTTCATTATTTATGAGTTTCAATAATGTACAAATAATACTTTTATTTGAACAGAGAAATCAGCCTGCACCATGTCACTCACTGGCCCCATTCCTGCTCTCTGGTTAGACCTTTGATCCCTGCTTAATATACATCTGGTTGAACAGGTACCGGTACAAAACATTATGTTTAACCTAACACCACATCGTCTATCCTCTGTCTTAATATGATAGAATAGGTTACTAGCTATATATCATCAGTAGGTACTTGTGCACTAAGTACTTGTGTATGTTAACTGTATTCTAAACATTACTAAAGGTATGGTAATTGTTATTAATACCTGTTCGATTATCCATACAAATCGATTATGTGAACTGTCATCGGTGCCCCATTAATTTGGATAAATGACTCTCTATTGTCTATCTATCTATCTATATGAATCCATCCTTAGAAATTGTGGCATGTGATTGGTTAAAATTTCATCACAAGACCAAAAATAGATCATCACGCTGAGTATACTCCTCTCAACACACAACAAAGAAAAATGGCGGACAAACCCGCATCTGCACATCAATTTTGGGACATAACAGAAAATGAATTACAAATATACTACAAAACAAAACAACTTTAAATTAGTTTAAATAAATATATAAATCAATTTGTTTTCTATATAAGTTTGTTTTAATATCTGCAAACTTTTAGTCAGCATGTACACCCGGGGATGGGCTCCCACTCGGGTGGTACTGGGGGGCTGACTCGGAGACACGGGTTCAGGTGTATACCTGACCACAATGTCTCTGTGGAGGATGTGTTGTTGGCAGTGGGAAAGTCAGTCGGGTTTGGTAATATTAAATCTGCCTCACGAATGAACAAAGCAGTAGTTGTTTTCCTGAGTCAAGAAATTCTGGTCAGTGCAATAGAAGGGTTTGTTATAAATGGTTAATTTATTTCAGTAATGCCCCTATCTACACCTTTGACTAAACTTATTCTTTCAAATATACCCCGGTTTATTGATAACGCCATAGTTGCGAGAGAGCTCTCTCGATACTGCAAAATAATGTCGCATTAAACAAATACCACTCGGTTGCAAGGCACCAGAAATTAAACATGTAACGTCTTTTAGAAGGCAGGTTTTTGTACTTCTGAACGATCCTGATTTTGTTTTAAATGTTGCATGGCGTTTTAATATTGAAGGTAGGGACTAGTGTTTGCAAGCACAGACGTAATAAAATGTTTTCGTTCTGGGGAACAGGGGCATCTCAGACACTCATGCCCATGGTTAAACACAGAAGCAGGTCCGAGTGGTAATAGTAATGCTACCAGGGAGGGGGCTGAAGTGGTTCAGAGAGCGCAGGTGGAAGAGACAGAGCAACCAGAACCAAGCGACTCAGCCCAGCAACAGCCTGCAAGCAGCGGGTGTACAGCTGAGCCAGAGGCTGCTACAACATTGGCTAAAGTTCAAGGTGGTGGGGAAGAAATGACAGCTGAAAGAGAGCTTAAAGACAGGGACGCTCCTACAGCCTTCTTCTTCAGCCTGGAGAGGAGGACAGCGGAGCGCAAGCAGATGAGCTGTCTGAGGCTGCCCTGCGGGAGAGAGGTCTCCACCCCTGCGGAGCTCAGGCATGCGGCAGTGGATTTCTACATTGGTCTCTTTAAGGCTGAGAACTGTAACCTGGGAGAGATGGAGTGACTGCATCAGGGACTCCCCAGTCTGAGTGAGGAGGAGTGGCGCAGGCAGGACACCCCGCTGACCTTCAAGGAGCTGACTGTCGCTGTCATGCAGCTCTCCAACCAGAAAGCGCCCGGGATCGACAGGCTACAAGCTGAATGTTATAAACGATTCTGGTACTGTATCGGACAGGATTTTTATAAGGTCCTGCAACCGGGATGGAGAGCTGCCTTTGAGCTGCCGCAGGGCAGTAATCTCGCTGCTACCCAAGAAAGGAGACCTCAGTAACCTTAAGAACTGGCGACCATCTCATTGTTGTGCACAAACTACAAAAGATTTTCAAAGGCATTGACAAATCAGCTGCGGACACCAATAGGATCAGTGGTGCATAAGGATCAATCCTATTGTGTACCAGACCGATCCATTTTTGATAATCTGTTTTTAATAAGAGACCTTTTTAATGTGTCCAAACTTTTTAATAATGACATTGGTTTAATTTCATTTGACCAAGAAAAAGCTTTTCACAGAGTTGACCATGAGTGTTTGTTTCATACACTGAAAGCATTTGGTTTTGGCCCTGTTTTTATTTCTAATATTAGACTCCTCTATAAGAGTGTTTTTAGCCTGGTGAAAGTAAACAATGATCTGAGTGTCCCTTTCCCTGTGCAGAGGGGGATACGGCAGGGCTGCTCCCTCTCAGGGATGCTTTACTTCCTCTCTATAGAGCCTTTCCTGCATCAGCTGAGGAAGAAGCTTACCGGGCTGGATGTGCCAGCTGCACCCAATAGCTCCCCCATCAGGCTATCTGCATATGCTGATGACCTTAATGTCTTCATTACTAATGACTGGGACGTCACTGTGCAGGAATCCTACATTAAGAATTATGAAAAGGAAAAGGCCATCTCAGCTCGGGTCAATTGGGCAAAAAGTGCAGCTTTTCTGTTTGGTAACTGGGAGGGAGTAACTCCCCCATCACTGCCCCCAGCACTGACCTGGGAAAACACTGGGGTTAAGATACTGGGAGTGTTTTTTGGGAAAAAAGTGTTCATGCAACAGAACTGGGAGGGATTGCTCGATAAAGTGAAAAGGAGGCTGCAGAGCTGGCAATGGCTCCTTTCCAGCTTTCCAGATCAGGAAATGTTACACAATCACATATATGTATTCTGTATTTTTCAGCCTTAAAACAATGGGTAAGTTGAGCTACTAATGTTCCTTCTGAGTCTGATTCTTGTATTTTGGCTGTATCTATTTAGAAACCAAGTATATAGTTATAAATATCTGTGTAGTTAGCTGGATAGTGCTTTAACTTTTAAAATCCATATCCATATCCATAATCTAAAGTTTATTCGAGACTTGGTTTCTTCTACCGCAATAAGTCATGCTTTACACGCTCAGCTAAACACTCTCTGGTCCAGATGTCTGTACTTCCTATTTTTGATTATGGTGATGTTATTTATAAAACAGTCTCTAAAGCTGTTCTTATGAAGCTGGATGCTTTATACCATTCTGCTATGTGATTCGACACTGGTGCTCCCTCCCGCTCTCATCACTGTGAACTTTACACTCTTGTCAATTGGCCTTCACTTCACGCAAGGCGACTGATTCATTGGTATATACTAATATATAAAACACCGATTGGGAAATCAACATTTTATCTGAGAAATTTGTTAAAGATCTCTGTCTCTTTTTATAATTTGTGATCTAACGCTTTTATTAATTTGGATGTTCCCAGAGTATCCACTGCTGCTGGGCGTAATTTATTTCAGTATGCTGCAGTACATGACTGGAATGGATTACAACTCAAGCTAAAACTGCCCTGCTTTGTTTCTGAGGGTGTTTTAATGTACAGCTTGACTCACTATTGACTGACTCCTGTACCTACCGGATTTGATTTTATCTGTGATGTACATGCATTTGTTTAATTATTTGCCTGTTTTCTTTCATGTTTTGTGCACTTTCTGTCATTCTGTAACATTGTTCACCTCTTCATCATTGCAAATGAGAATTTGTTCTCAATTGACCTACCGGGTTACTTAAAGATTTAAATAAATACATAAATAAATATAGATGCCCCCATTTTCTTAAATGTCACTTTATTTATGACTGCCAATATTTTTGTATCCCAATTAACATATCCACTACAAAAAAAAAAAAATTCTCCTGAAATTATCTTTGAAAATGAATATAATTTTATGTAGAATTGATTATGTTATAATATTACAGAAAAGTTTAAGAAATTAAAAAAAGGACCAAAATAAACACACACATTGTCCTATGTTTTAGTGCTTGTTTGTGACACATTTAAATATATAATAACGTGCAATAAGAAATATGTAATAAAGATATTTCATTAAAAACACAGCGCTCACTTTCTGAATTTTTGTTTGGGGAGTGGGTGAACTTTTAATTTAATTTAATTTAATCTGTTAATTTGCTGGTCCAATAGAGAGTTTGGCCAATGTTGGGACACATCCAGTCATAACAAGCACACTTCTGTAGCCTGTTAAAGCATAATGTATAGTTTTAAAAATGACAGGCAAACAGACTCTTACAGTATATACTATTCTATAGTGTATGTCTACCTTTATATACTATTTTACATGTAATGTATGTCAACCTTTGTAAGTTACTGACAACTTTCTTGTGTTATTTTTATCCTTGGCATGCATCTTAGTAACATTTCTTCCTTTGCAATACATTAGTCTTAGACTTCCAACTGCTGTACATCTGTGAACCATGTTCTTCTCCGAATGCTTTATCTTCAAAAAGGCAGTTAAACAGATTTAAAGGATAAGCAAATCCATAGGTGTCTAGGTGTATGTGTTAAGGTCCAATGTCCCAAAATATTATATCTAGTATAAAGTTGATATTTAAACTGACAAATATGCATATCATGTAAACACAATCTTCCAAAATGTTGCTGTTGTGGTTTAGTAAGCCTTTGCAGCAGATAAGCAGGTTGGCTGTGGAAGAAAACATCTACTGGCTATGGATAAAAGGAGCCGACATTTTCTGACAAAATTTAGGTCTGATGATGGTAGTTTAGGACAAGGGATCAATCATTCAACTATGGGACCTATATAGTAAGTACTACGATATAATATTATATTATTATTCATTATTCTAATTATATTATTATAATTATTAATATAATTTATTATTATAATTTGTAAACATTTACCTAAACAGCAGGGCAAAATGGTTTATACCAAATGTTTAATATATATATCTATATATATATATATATATATATATATATATATATATATATATATATATATATATATATATATATATATATATATAGGCAGGTGTGAAAAAATGCTGTAAAGTAAGAATGCTTTCAAAAATAGACATGTTAATAGATTATATTTATCAATTAACTAAATGCAAAGTGAGTGAACAGAAGAAAAATCTAAATCAAATCCATATTTGGTGTGACCACCCTTTGCCTTCAAAACAGCATCAATTCTTCTAGGTACACTTGCACAAAGTCAGGGATTTTGTAGGCATATAGTCAGGTGTATGATTAAACAATTATACCAAACAGGTGCTAATGATCATCAATTCAATATGTAGGTTGAAACACAATCATTAACTGAAACAGAAACAGCTGTGTAGGAGGAATAAAACTGGGTGAGGAACAGCCAAACTCAGCTAACAAGGTGAGGTTGCTGAAGACAGTTTACTGTCAAAAGTCATACACCATGGCAAGACTGAGCACAGCAACAAGACACAAGGTAGTTATACTGCATCAGCAAGGTCTCTCCCAGGCAGAAATTTCAAGGCAGACAGGGGTTTCCAGATGTGCTGTCCAAGCTCTTTTGAAGAAGCACAAAGAAACGGGCAATGTTGAGGACCGTAGACGCAGTGGTCAGCCAAGGAAACTTACTGCAGCAGATGAAAGACACATCATGCTTACTTCCCTTCGCAATCGGAAGATGTCCAGCAATGCCATCAGCTCAGAATTGGCAGAAAACAGTGGGACCCTGGTACACCCATCTACTGTCCGGAGAAGTCTGGTCAGAAGTGGCCTTCATGGAAGACTTGCGGCCAAAAAGCCATACCTCTGACGTGGAAACAAGGCCAAGCGACTCAACTATGCACGAAAACACAGGAACTGGGGTGCAGAAAAATGGCAGCAGGTGCTCTGGACTGATGAGTCAAAATTAGAAATATTTGGCTGTAGAAGGCGGCAGTTTGTTCGCCGAAGGGCTGGAGAGCGGTACACGAATGAATGTCTGCAGGCAACAGTGAAGCATGGTGGAGGTTCCTTGCAAGTTTGGGGCTGCATTTCTGCAAATGGAGTTGGGGATTTGGTCAGAATTAATGGTCTCCTCAATGCTGAGAAGTACAGGCAGATACTTATCCATCATGCAATACCATCAGGGAGGCATCTGATTGGCCCCAAATTTATTCTGCAGCATGACAACAACCCCAAACATACAGCGAAAGTCATTAAGAACTATCTTCAGCGTAAAGAAGAACAAGGAGTCCTGGAAGTGATGGTATGCCCCCACAGAGCCCTGATCTCAACATCATTGAGTCTGTCTGGGATTACATGAAGAGAGAGAAGCAACTGAGGCTGCCTAAATCCACAGAAGAACTGTGGTTAGTTCTCCAAGATGTTTGGGCCAACCTACCTGCCGAGTTCCTTCAAAAACTGTGTGCAAGTGTACCTAGAAGAATTGATGCTGTTTTGAAGGCAAAGGGTGGTCACACCAAATATTGATTTGATGTAGATTTTTCTTCTGTTCACTCACTTTGCATTTTGTTAATTGATAAATATAAACTATTAACATGTCTATTTTTGAAAGCATTCTTACTTTACAGCATTTTTTCACACCTGCCTAAAACTTTTGCACAGTACTATATATATATATATATATATATATATATATATATATATATATATATATATATATATATATATATATATATATATATATAATATATATATTACGTACGTATTGCATGTTTTTTATTGTAATCATTCCAAATAATGTCTCGTAATGTCCTGTTACAAAATTGCAACCTTGACGAACAAAGAACAATGCAGTTAGCAGAACATCTGGAGATTAGGTATTCATTGTTTTTTCTCATTCTATAATTGTGGAATGTTTGGATACCGGTTGGCATTATACAGAGCATCCCTTTTGGTAACCACTCTGCATTAAATTAAAATGAGTGAATAACTGAAAATGCACCGAGGTTGAAAAGAATCAGAATGTACTGGAGCAATGCCAACAATTTTAATCAAAGGGAAATTCAGAAACACTTTTGTGTGGGGCTCCATCAGCCACTTCAAAGTGATCTTTTGCTATTACAGAGAGCATTTATCTAGTATAAGCCAAGGTGGAATATTATATTGGCATATCATTACACTTTGAAAAACAACATTATTAAGAACATATTTGTTTGAACTAAGAAGACTACTTATATAACTCTAATTTATTTTACAAATGTAAGAATTCCCTGGTCCAGATAGGAGCTACACATGAGTATATAAAGATACAATCTAAATGATCTCAAGGCCAGGAATTGTCGATGATGCATTGTTAAATTGTTAAACAGGAGACACTTCTAGTTGGGGTCTGTGACGGAAAGATGAGTTCTGGTGATGAATCTTCCTCCCGACCTGTGAGGGTGCTAAAGAACGAGAGGAGAAGTATCTGGAAGGGCTGGCCTGACAGTTCGTTTCCGGGTCAGGGAAGTGGGTCAGCCTGGAAAGAAGCGCGACTCTGTTGTAAGACCGTATTGATTTGAAAGGTAAATGAGAAGCAGCTGCAAGTAATAAGGCAGCTGCAACCGTTTACCTAGATATCATGCAGGATTACATATAGGGGCCAGGGTAACGCTGATCTTTTCCTTCGTTTGGGTAAACGTTCGGAGAGAGAAGGAGCGAGAGAGGAGCTCTTGTTGTTACAGAGAATTAAGTGTTGTGTTTGTTTGTAATTGTCTGCGTTTTGCACCACCAGACAGTTAACTCACCGGTCCGGAGCTGTCGACCAGGGTCAGCACAATCCGGATCACCACTGCACGGAACCGTCACAAAATACTGTGTCTTCACCCACCACAAGCACGCCTGCACTCACCCAGGACTGGTGACCGTGTGTTCGTTTTGTTCAGGACTGTGCCCTATTATTGCTATCCCCGCACTTTACAAGTTGTTGTGTATAGCCGGGGATTTATTATTTAATGGTCACCAGACCTGGATTATAAATAAAAGCACCTTTTCACTGGAAACTGTTGTCTGCCTGTCACTCCTGAATCGCATCACCGCTATACCTGTTCCCCTCCACTAGCCACTTTGCCACAGGGTCATTTAGGAATCTGTGATGTGGTCCTGGCTCTTTCTTGTCTACATAAATAACTGAGTTTGGTGGGCTCATCAGCAAGTTTGCAAAATTTGCAAACAAAAAGCTAGAGTGTGCTGTCAACCTGTATGCAGTGGCCCAAGATTTAGAACTTATGTAGAACTGAACTGAACCATAGCAAATATAAATGCGTTAAATATTAGTCAGGAATCAAATATCAATTGCGGCACAGAATTAAAACAAACCTCATATTCAGACCTATAAGGGAAATTCACTAACAATCATGGGGTTTCCATGCAAGTTTACACAAGAAAATTGTCTCGTGTAAAATGCTTTATGGGGTTTCCATTTGCTCAATTTATTTTACTCGAGTAAACCAGGCTTTTCACCCGACATCGTGAAAATGAATGGGAAAGGTGGGGGTTGATATGTAAATTAGCTATGCGTAAAGTACTCATGCTGTTTTTGTAGATTACTAGTGAACTTTTGTGAAAATGTGGTTTCCATGCGCAAAGAACTGGTACACAAGTAAATCTAAACTGCTGTAATAAAGCAAAATACCTTGTGCCTGGTTGGTTAATAATGTGTTTTACTACCCTTCCCCAAATTGTTTTTCAAATGTCATTAGTAGTGAATACTGTTTCAACTAATGTATCTTACGACTCATTAATTAAAAATAAACGGTATAAAATGAAACTGATCAACAGGTATTGCAGATCACCATGGCTGAAAACCGGCTGAGAAAGCATTCAACACCCTGCTTGGGCAAATACAGGTAGTGGGCACTTGAGTTTTGGGAGGTGGCAGACACCCATGAAACATAAGTGCAGCATTAGTTCGTTCCCAAAATTGGCACTGCCTGCTGTGAAACAGACGGAGAAGGCTACCAGTGTTGCCAAGTCTCACGAGAAAAAAAAGTAACACTGTCTTTCAGAACAAGCCCAAAACAAGCAAATCCATGTTACAGTGTGGGTGAATGCAAGTACCAACTAGCGACTCTCAAAAACAAGTCATATTCTGTTTATTATAAGCGGACTTGGCAACGGTGAAGGTTACCTCAGCCGTCAGTTTCAATTGGACAGGAGAGATCTGAGTAGTCTCGTGCTGTCAGAGGTTATTGTTTTGTTAAATATTAATGATGCAAACAAATAAAACACAGTCAATACGTTCATTTGCAATTTTATTTATTTTCAGTTTTGAGAGAGCATCAACAACTTGTTGGACATTGTTGTGCTGTGTTGGGCGATCGAGCTGGCTCATGACATCCAATTCACCAACTATATTTATTAACATGGAGGGCAGACACGCTTTGTCTTTGGACATAGCTGGGATCAAAAAAAAATGACGGGAATTAATTCAGTTAGACATTTAAGCAGCAAGGGTATTCTCAAACAGCTGCATTAATACTATAACACGGGCATAATGCAGTTCCTGGTAAGTGGTTTTATACAGAACTGTAAACCCATAAGAGATATACAACATGACAGACCTGACACAGCAAAACACAATCATAAAAAAAAAGCAGCCTGCATTATCACTGAGGTGAACTACACCACTGCTAACCATAAAATCACCCTTCAGCCATTACTTTCTGCCGTCTTGGAATCCACAATAACAACTGACCTGCTCCCTTGCAATATTTATAGTCAAGAATAAACAAGCTCATTAACATTTACACGTGAACTGCAGGTTTCCAAGCGAAACTGGGCGTGGATTTTCCTGTGTGTTTCGTTATTTACACGAGTAAATGAGCTTTACCCTATCCCTCTCTTTGGCTGTTTTTTTCAGCCACAAACTTGATTTACCCGAGTAATTCTCCAAAACGTGCAAGCGCATCACCATTTCAAGTGTAAATTGACCCACATGGAAGCCCCATGAATGTCAATTGGATTGACAGAATGTCATGCATTTTTGGGGTTTCCCCTCTTCTCTGAGTTTGCACTAATGTTCTTCGTGCTAAATTTCTCGCTTTTCTCTTTGTAAAACTTAAAGGTAGATCACTGCATTTTATTTTGGTAATTTGGTGGTCAAGTTTCTTTGTACTAGTATATAATTCATGCCTGGATACAAAATCATATTGATTTTTTTTTTTTTAATTAAATGTTATTATTTCTTAATGGGACATGCATTAACCTAAATAACAAGTTATCGCAGAAATAAATAATTTGAAGTAGTATCTTTACTATGTTGTATTACATAGTACATGCAAACACTCTTTCTGTCTTATTTTGCTCCATTAGAAGACCACATGCTGTGATGTTTTCCATGGCAATGAAAATTGGAAAAAATATTCATATTTGATGTTCAAAAGGATGTGTTTCAAACCAAGTCATCTTTTTTCAACTTTATGAATCTATTAACTTAATCTGTCCACCATACTTCTCCAAAATGCAGGTACAATTAAAGTATTTTGAGGTAGGTATTGCTAATATGTTCTTGATAATGTTTTGAATGGGTAGATTTAATAGTTTTGACCATATTATTATGTTTTTTTTTTTTTTTTTTTATTATATAGCGTACGGTACTAAATTATCTGAATGTTATTTAAACTGAAAACAAGGAAATTCAGCTATTATTCTTTCATTTAGGACACTGTATGGATCTCACTTTATTAAAGTTTTCTTTTCTTACACTCCCCAAATAATCACAGTAAGATCAATTCCAGATGTGCATTGTTATGAAATTTCGACACAGATAGTAGGCTGCTGCACTTGGCCTCGCACAACAATGCACATATTTGTGTGCCTTTTGCTTCAATGCAAACTCATACTTTGGGAAATGAAGTAAAGGTTGGGCAATTTTGCAATTAGTGTAACCTACAACCATGTATGCTGCTTGCATAATTTGGTTTGAGGTACTTTCATAGTTACAGCTTATCAGTAAAACTGATTTAATAGGACAGTCCCTAAGGGTCCAGAATTCCAGCCAAAAGAATGTGTATATACCACGTCATATTTCAATACCTCAACAGTGCTGTCAATCAATTACAAATAAAAATACATAATTCCCTGTGGCTGCAATAACTTCATTATGTCAACTTAACATCTTAAAAAAGTGATTGCTTTAGGCATAAAAAAACAGGCAGGCTTTAATTAGCAGCACAGAGATCCTGCTAATAGGATCGGACAGATATAACATATAGGTCTTTCTAGGGTTACACAGCGTTGAAACCCAGGAAGTTTGTGGAGCCTTAGGATAGACCAACAGACCTGTCTAAAATGTACTGTATAAGCAAAAGTGCATGGGTTTGTAAAAGAGATGTGTTTGGTACGCTATCTGTCAGATTGTCTGAGCAATGCTGTATGAAATCAGCAAAGACAGAGTCTGGAGCAGCAAAGCATTACAAAAAAAAGCATCACGTTAAATATGCAATACCTGCAGGAAGACGCTCTTTGTTCTTTTAAAAAGAAAACAACAGAAGAGGCACATTAAAACTAGAGGCTGACACATGATTTAATGAATAGTCATATACAATATCATACAAACTAAAAATTATCAATAGCGAGAATACAAGTAGGTGGTTTGCCACAAGTCAAGACTCTAGCTAGTGGGTTGGTTGTGTTCTTGCAGTAATGTGAATATACTTAGTGTATTTTCTGCGTGGGTGTTGCAAATGTGTGGGTAGTATATAGACATGTTCATGTTGCAGAGCGATAACACTATGTAACACAATTTTTGTTCCTGGGTAGTAAGTGTTATTTCCTAATTGCTTATGCCTCAAAAGTATAGAAAATGGCTATTATTCCCACAAACTTTGCTTTTGTGACCAGGACAGTGATATTTTGAAATTTACTTTTCGTCTTTTCGTTCACATAAAGTCAGAAAAAAACAACATATGAATCCAAATTAACATGTATTTATATTAAAGTAATACAAAAATGACTACAAAAGATTTAGAAGTGAGTAGTTTTTCAGGATTTACGATTATACTGTAAATCACTTTCATGAATCAGCCCCCAAATGTAGTCTCCCATCATGTTCTCGTTATACTGTCCTTGGTAGCGGCGTTCAAAGTCCAGTATATCCTGGTGGAAGCGCTCGCCTTGCTCCTCCAAGTACGCTCTCATGTTCTCCTTGAATTTATCAAGATGAGCATCAAGGATATGGACTTTGAGGGACATCCTACAGCCCATTGTGCCGTAGTTCTTCACCAGAGTCTCAACCAGCTCGACATAGTTTTCGGCCTTGTGATTGCCCAGGAAGCCCCGAACCACTGCAACAAAGTAGTTCCAAGCCACTTTCTCCTTATAGTGAGCTTCTTGGGGAATTCATTGCACTCCAGGATCTTCTTTATCTGTGGTCTGATGAAGACACCGGCTTTGACCTTTGTCTCAGACAGCTTGGGGAGGAAGTCTTGAAGGTACTTGAAGGCTGCTGATTCCTTATCTAGAGCTCTGACAAATTGTTTCATAAGGCCCAATTTGATGTGCAGTGGTGGCATCAGCACCTTTCGGGGGTCCACCAGTGGCTCCCACTTGATGTTGTTCCTCCCCACAGAGAACTCGGTCCGCTGTGGCCAGTCCCGCCTGTGGTAGTGCGCCTTGGTGTCCCTGCTGTCCCAAAGGCAAAGATAGCAGGGAAACTTGGTAAAACCGCCTTGGAGACCCATCAGGAATGCCACCATTGCAGCCTCTTGATGCCATCTCAGAAAAATGCAGATATATATCCACTTTGGCAGCTGGAGCTAAACTGAACTGGTGGGCTTAAGGCCCCTGTATTTATACTACTATTTATATTACTGGAAAGTTCTAGAAAGTTCTAGAAGTTACTTCAAGTTTACTCAGCACTGAATCTATCTGGAATGTTCTGGAAAATAGGTACATTTCAAAATATCACTGTCCTGGTCACAAAAGCAAACTTTGTGGGGAATAATAGCCATTTTCTATACTTTTGAGGCATAAGCAATTAGGAAATAACACTTACTACCCAGGAACCAAAAAAAAAAATTGTTACACGGTGTAATGATGTCCAACTTTTTGCCTTCCCATATTTGGCATGAAAGGTTATATTGAGATCTTAATAATTGTAAGTTTGTTTTTTGTTCCACATTGTATTTGGTCTTTCAGGTTTTGAAAAGGGAATCCACTGTGGCGTTATCTGAGTACCCATTATTGGATGATCATTCTTATTTTTTTTTCTGTTCCTTTTATGCTCTGGTAGATTGTGAAACATTTCTATGTGAGTGGTTAACACTCAGTTACATATGATTGAAGGTTAACTGCTTTTTATTGATATTCGTTTATTGTATTGTATCCAAAAAGGTTAAAGGTTAAAGGCAAGTGTAATACTCTCAACACTTGCATCCATGGTCAGTCTAGGAAGAAGTGCTGTTCCAATTCTACACCGACAGCCAGTTTCACACACAATTCTAATAAAGCTCCTTAAACGTGTAATAAAGAAGTGGCTCCTGGCAATCCGCTTAAGTGAGAAGGCATGTTCTACTTGGCTGGTGTTACTCTAGAGATTTAGGAGTCTAAAGCTGCAGCTGCTGCTAGATTAAGGCCTGTGCTGTTTGAAAAGGCTTTAGCACAGGTATTCAGCAATTCTTCTTCAAGTAAGGTTTGGACCAATATATATATATATATATATATATATATATATATATATATATATATATATATATATATATATATATATATATATATATATATATATATATATAGACACACACACACACACACACACACACACACACACAGGGGTGGAATTCTGCCGGTAGTCACCGGGGGGGACTTATTTAATCTGTTTGTCATCCAACGCAGATGCATTCCATCCACTCACACAGTCCACTAGCATGTTTCCAACAGGGCTTTCATTCAGCACAGTTCATACTGCTTGCATTCTGTTTCCTCATACTGCTTCTGTTTCTGTTAGCTGCTATTGGCCACCATTAACGTCAGTATAATCACTGCGTGTTGATTGGCCAAGCTTTCATTCTGATCAGATTTCATTTTGGCATGAGTCACACATCAACCCATTTGGCTTTGTGTCAGTGTTCATTCGTTGATCAACATGAGAAGACTTTAGCAGTGCAACGTGAAAACAGCGGTAGGGAATAATTATCATTATTATGAAGTAATAATTGTTTTCTTTAGAGTGGCGGAGAAACTATCTGAAATATTCGAAACAAACATTGCTGCACATGAATGTGAAGACAAAAATCTACGTCAGTTTAGAAATAGTTATCATAACTCATGTTGCCTTGCGCCTATTAACCACATAGTCAGAATTTGCACAACATTGTCTAAAATGGCAAATGACGTGTGGGACAGTAGGGATTAACAACAACATAAAAAAACAGGATCAAAATGCAACTTCAGATTTGGTAAGCGTGTCAGAATCGGGATACAAATGGAGGTGTGCTTCACGCTTTTCAAACACTGGCCAAAGTTGCAAGGTACATGTTAAGCATAGTGATCAACGTTTTGTTTTGTTGTGATCCTAGTATTTTCTGTTATGTGGACTGTAATAAACGAAAACCAACTTTACAATTTGCCACGTGTGGGTGATATCTAACAATAAACCTATTTAACCATTTTTTTAACAGCAATTTTGACAGGGAGGATTTTAACTCCCTCCCTGCCTGGTTATAATATGTAAATATATATATATATAGAAAACGATTGAGGGCGAACAGCCAATCAGCTTCCAGATCTAGCAGGTTTCTGTTTTGCATAGATGCCCACTGGAACGTTGAAGTGCTTAACTGTGAATTACATTTTAAATCAATCCGCCCATAAATACCGGCTTTTTCCCTTAACATTCTAAACTAAAACTAATCTTATAACATAAACAGCTACATAAACATTGATACTTTCTGACACTGGTCTACAGACAAGGAAACTGTGACAGAACACAACAATGAAGGCTCAATTCGCAGCTACTGGGCAGCAAACCAACAGGAAAGACACGACTGGTCAACAATTCTGTCATAAGCTGGATCCAAACAACACCCTGTATCAGGTCAAACTGCCAACCCTGTTTCAGTTCTTTCCGCACTAGCCAATCCACTCCTTGCCAGCATGAAAGATGCCCCGCCTCCAACAACAAGTTTCGAGTCCTACTGTATACTACACAGACTCTTCAACAATCCTGCAGATAATTTATCTTGGAATGTCATAATAATAATAAAAACTGTTTTCTCTACGTGTGTGTCGTTTTTTTTGTTTAATTATATTAGGGAATATTTTCCTCAGTGGAAAGTTACTCAGTGAAAATATAGGTAAATATAGGGTTTAAAGTTTTTTTAATAAGAAAATAAAGAAATACTGTAAATCATTTTTAAATAATGATAGAGCCCTCTCAGTGCCTGCTCTACAATGTGGTAGATGACTTTGACTTTCGTTAGTGCCCTCTCCTACAGCTCAGGAGGCTTAACTCCAGTTACGGTCATCTTCCATACGGTAGGGCCTGCATCGACGGGCTCTATTGCTTAAATAGTAAATATGGACTGAAGAGGAGGGCTATAGTAGAAAATGATTGACTTGAGGGAAGACTATTGTTACTGACAGGGTTCTATAATACAGGAGCTGAAGGTTGGTTAAACCTCTTCATAGGAGAAAAAAATAGATTGAACTATTCCCCTAACATCCTTATACCACCAGTCAATATCACATCACTGTCAGTCCCGCCCCTTTTCAAAGGAAACCCTTTCTCCCCTGCACTCTTCACAAGAGAAAATGGCTCAACGCTGATTCGATGAGTTAACAGAAAATGAATTAGAATATATACTACAAAAGAAAGATGAGCCAAACACTAAAATGGCAATTAAAACATGTTTTTGACTTTCTGAAATTCAAACAAATTCTGAGATGGAGAAAAACTTTGCTAACTTTAAGGTATGAACTTTTTTACTTATCCTGTATCAGCTATATTTAAACAAAATATATAAGTACATATTTATGTATGTATGCTGTATTAGCTATATTTAAACAAAATACATAAAGTCTTATTTACTATCCAACCTTGCCTCACTTATTTTCTTGACTGATTCATATATTAAATATGTACTGCAGACTCAGCTCTAGTGGAAAATTAAATGCCCTGAGGGAAGACTATTATTACCGACAGGGGGCTATAATGCCTGAAGCCGCAGGCGGTAACAATAGTCTTGCCGAGAGGCATTTATTTTTTTTAGTATAGCCCTCCTCTCCAGTCCATATTTACTCTATATACTTTGTGTGTGTGTGTGTGTGTGTGTGTGTGTATATATATATATATATATATATATATATATATATATATATATATATATATATATATATATAGAGAGAGAGAGAGAGAGAGAGAGAGAGAGAGAGAGAGAGAGAGAGAGAGAGAGAGAGAGAAATATGGACTGGAGAGGAGGACTGTATTAGAAAATATATGTTTGTGGAAAGAAGTCATAATTGGGAGTAATAACTATTACAATATACCACTGTTTTGCTCTTTTCATTAAATAGCAAAAAAAATATAATGTTGATAAATAAAACAATCTTTTTTACAATCTATTTAAGAAATTAGACATTTAAACTATTAATCTTATAAAGTACTCTGCATTTCAAATACACACATTTGTATGACTTTTGCCCGGAGAATCTAAATAAATCTGCTTGGTCCCAAAGCAAAGTAAATCTATTTGCTACGTCTTTAGTTATCTTTTTTTATAACATATAAAAGTACATTTACTCAAAATCATCTAACTAAGGCCAATACTCTACTTTAAATACAACATGTTCTGAGCATTTTAGAATAACAATTTAACCTGAGGTCCACAAACAGTATGTGGATTTGCTGTTGCTAAGCTACCAGTTACTTAGCAGAAGGTACTTGTACAACATCTTAGGAGAAAGGCACCAGGCATAGGAAAATGAAATCAACCTAAAAGTCCACCTGTGTGGACTTGGGCATACTAGAGGACATTCTTAGTGGGGAAAAAAAACAATACAACATTGTATCCTATGCTAGCTAAAAGTTAAATAATCTAAGAAATGCTTGAAGTATTTATGTTTTTGTCCGAGTCTTTAGTCAGTCCACTTCAAGCCTACTAAAGTCATTTAATCCCACAAAAACAGAGAGTGCAATATATATATATATATATATATATATATATATATATATATATATATATATATATATATATATAATGAACTTGAAATTTTAATATTATTGTTGCTCTTTTAGGTGATCTGGAAGGTTAGTGGGATTTTCATTAGAAGAGACTCGAGGACAGTGAATGCTTTGGAACACCAATGGAGTACTAATAGATTGTTTTGGACTGCTTCGAACAAACAGCTAAACATAACAATATATGTACTTAGATTAATATTTTAACCAGGTGGACAGGTCAGGTTATACAAATATGGCAGATGTGTTATTGTGGATGAGTGCCTTGTTTGAATAAAACAGAGACTGAATAGCTTCTTTGATCAAAGATGAAACTGCATTTTTAATAGCTTATTATATTATAGACTGTTAAATTAGTTAAATCTTAAGTATGGTGACAAAAACTGTGCACCCCCATTGGCCATACATTTTGGTGTGAGTGAAAAAGCCCCTGTAAACATTTCTAAAGCCCTTTTAAGGTCAGTGTTTGAGATATTAGTATACCTGCTGATCCACTGCTTTAATATTCCTTAATTCATAAATGTTCCTCTGGGAAATCAATAATCCAACAGTAAGCAACAATCATCACTTTCAATGAAAACCATGCTGAGGCTTTTCTTTATAATGCTTATAAGAACTGCTTATGTTTGCTAGGCTGTTTATATCAAAATGTTTGTGCTATCACTTATAATGTCCAGCACGCTCCAAAACACATCTGGTTGCTTAATGGAAGTGACAACTGTAATGCAGACCAATTGAATATATTGCTTACAATACATTTGAATTAATCACCAACCAACACATCTTCTGTTACAGTAATGCAGGTCAGAAGGTAGTATAGAAAGCCAAGACACATATTGTATGTACAAGCACAAAGGAAATATATTTTGGCAGCCCATTCTTCTGACTATACCTACATTCCCTGTTTAATTTTATGTTTGAATTAGTGCTCCAGCAAAGCTTGATAGTTGTGCACTGTGTATTCTGCTGCTGTGCAATGCATGTAAACGAACAAAGGCCAGAAGGCATAAACTAATTCTCAGTTTATTTCATCAGGATCCAGGAAAAATTTGCTGGTAATTGTCCACAAATATTGCTTAGAGAAAACACATTTCCAATGCAGTGTAGAACTTAATAAAAACTCAAAGTGAGAAAATAAAGGGTGATGGGAGCTTGCCATCTTCAAAATAAACCAACAAAATACAACTCATTCAACATGTCAAAAAATAAATAGTATTCATTCATTAACTTATCATGGAAAACCAAACACCAGTGTATACCAGAACAGTTCATTATGTTACAGGAAATTATGATTGCACAATGAGGGGTATTTTTTTTTAAGTTGGTAATAACATGTTTTTGATGAAAATACTATTTTAATGCAGTATATATTAGCTTGCATTATTAAAATAACATACTTGTCAATGTGGCTCAGCTGTTCAGAAATACAAGGTTATGTGGCTGAAAAAATGTGGCAGGAGACAGCTGTTTGGGTTAATGCAGTTGGTACTGTAAAAAGGGAGATCATATACTGCCAGAAACGCTGGCAAGATGAACGTCAGATTGCAAACAAATCTGTTGGATCTTCTCACTCTTCTGGATCATGTTCCAAGATATCGCCCTCCTCTTATGTACAGTCCACACAAGCACAATGAAGCCTGGCATTTTCCTAGAGCAACGAATAGGCTACAAACATGATTTATATGTTTTTCAACCAGTAAGTAACCTATCCTTAACAACGCAATTTAATGTATGTGTTACAAATAACAAAATACTTAAATTACATAATTATTGGATAATTACTAGTTATTATTACTACTGGCTTAAATGCATGCTTCTAAACACAGACTTTATGCAAGGAAATGATACTGTTAAGACACATCTCATTCTCCACCTGGTAAGGGACGGTAAGGGTCTATTACCAGCGTAATGCAGATTCATGAATTGGATGAATAATATCTTAATGAGTCTCTATGGGTACGTTATTCTAAAGTCACGATGAGTGATGTTTTTTTATGGTAAATGGCGTATATGTGTCACCTGATGAAATACTGTTATGTTAAACAATATTACTGGTACAATAAAGGAGTCGGTAAGTTTAATGCATATGGGCCATAGCGTTTTACAATCAGAAACTAGGCTGCTAGAGTACATGTTAGTGGAGGGCTCAGACGTATGATCGGTATTGTACATGCTTACTAGTCAATAAACCTTTTAATGTTGTGCATTCACTTTGCTTAACTGGCTTCAGGTGTATGCATACTTTGCATACCAGTAAATATCTCCATATCAACATAATAATTAACCAAGGTTGAATAATTTTTAAAGTTGTTATTAGCAAGAAGATGTTGCTGATGAGTAAGCACTTCATATTTTCTCCCTGGGATTATTTAAAAGCTACATGTTCAGTAATGCACTTCAATGCTAAGCTGTTTTTTTCATACTACAGCTGCTAATGGAATTTGTTCTTTTAAACTGAATGTGGGAGCAAAGCAACTTAGATTTTTAAACTTTTAAATATGGACATATTAACAGTTTTATCAGTTGGTGAAAAGCCTTACGGTATTATGCAGTTAGAAAAGAAAGATTTTTAAAGAGCGGCCTAATATATATCCTTGAGGCAAATTGTATATAATCTGTGATAAATCCAAAGGTGGTCATACTAAATTCCATAAAAGATCAGTATCTACGACCAAGACTTCTTTACAGTATTAAAATATCCTTGTAAAAGATGGAGCCAACCACAAATGATAGTGCTGACATCAAAAATGTACTATTTTACCCAATGTGAAAACCAGCGGCAATGAACAATACAATTTGCTATTACCTGGCTGATAAAAAAAGTTACATCTGATTGGCCTATCAAGTTGCTGGCTTGAGCCCAATAGAAAGAGACTTGCTGCTTATCCCTGTGCTACTAGGATTGAATCCCACTCTTGGAATAAATTTGTTGAAAAAAAACAAAAAAAAAATATTACATAATAATATCATGACACTTTCCATGACAAGATGTTTTGGTGTGAAGTTGAGAATCCAAATAAGTTTAAGCTATTCATTTTGCTTCAAGAAGTTTGTTTAATGATTAATTATGTTTTTATTTAGGTAGTAAAGGTACCACATGGTGTACAAGAAGTATTATAACACATCTGGCCTAAACCTGCTTCTGAGGTCTGGCAAGATACCAGTCAAAGGTGGTGTAAGCCATTCTATTTCAATTAAACTCAAAACACAACAGTCCAATTCCCCACTCCAGTAAGAAGACAATTCTTCAGAGAAGTGAGCATGAATTTTCTGCATACTGATTTTGAAATAATGACCATAATGAATGACACATGAAAATGTGAAACCAATACATTCTTCTATTACACTTCTTCAAATGGGTTTCCTGGGTTATCTGCATGTTCTTTAATTGAAAACAAAAAGGAGAAAGTCATGAGTTCAGTACCAGAGTGACATTTTCATACCATTGTTTTATTTTAAATTGTGTTTTTTTCTCATTTATTAGTGCATACACAGGATCAATATTATCTTCAACAAAATAAAAGGGTTTACAACATTTTGAAATTTGTAACTTTAGAAACTATGAACAGCACCAGACATTTTTTTCTTAAAAGTCAGATACGCCATATTAACACAAATTGGAATTGATACCCATAGGTAAAACAGAGTTAGAATCCGAGGAATATGTGAACAGTGTGATAATAGAAACAATATACTTTTGGTATGTTTTTTTTTTTTTTTTTTTTTTTGCACTTTTTAAATGCATAGTTTAGTGGATAACCTTAAACATATTGCAGCTGTGTAATCTAACACATTTTATGAATTTAATTTTAGTTACATTTTTGTTTAATCTTCAAATCATTTTAAAGTCAAAGTTCTAGACTCTATATATATATATATATATATATATATATATATATATATTACTATATATATATATAATATATATATATACACACACACACACACACACACACACACACACACATATATATATATATATATATATATATATATATATATATATATATATATATATATATATATATATATATATATATGAGACCAGTCACGGAAACTGTTTCAAAAGTAAATGGATAGACCTTGATGTCCCCGAACTGTTTCAAAATGTTTATCTTGTGGAAAGCCTGGTCATCCAAACTATATTTGAACAAAATTGTATCTGGATGCTGTTTCTCATAACGATGCCATTTGATTTTCTGCCATCTGACAGCCAGTCTATCTTTTGCTAATGATTTAAATCCCCATGCTGCAGCTCGTGCACATGGTATGGCAGATATCTTCTGGCAGCTTTAACAAGACTATAGTACCCATCTGTATAGTATAGTATAGTATAGTATATTATAGTACCCAACTGGAGTGTAAATTTAAGTTTAACTAAATTCTGCAGTTGTGGCTTTTTTGCTTTATTACTTTATTCAGTGCAGTTTGTGATTTCAGGTACGCCATTTTGGTACTGGGTAGATCTCATCAAGAGCTATTATGATATATTACATGCACTTCAGCCAATAACGTCACTTACATCCCTCATTTTCTGAGTATTTGAAAGAGGTTTCATTTCTCAACAAGAAACCAGTCAGACTTTTCTTGATCAGGTTGCATTTGATTCTACAGTTTTTCACAGCAGGTTATAGTGATGTGCCAGACCAACCATCTTCATGCCATATGTTTCTCATAAATTCATAATGAGCTGAGGTGGGGTATTTTCATTTACAATAAAGCAGTTTAACCTTTAGAGACTGTATCAGTGTTATTGCTGGCTTTTTCTTTTATAAATGATGGATGCTGAGATAATTGAGGAAAGTTCCAACTAATGATGTTAAATAATTGAGAGGCATTTTATTAAAAATGGGATTAGTAGCAATAATGATTTAAAAAGATATATCGTTCAAATGTAACCTTGCCTTCCCGTAACACAATGTGAATTATTCACATTAATAAAAGGTAAAGTGGTTTGGTTAGTAGCAGTTCTGCTTGAATAGTTCAATGTTTTCTCCATGAAGAAGGTAAGAATTAATCTACAAGTAGTAAAAAATAACAAAAACTGAGGAGAATAAATCTACAGCAAAACAAGTTTATTTGTGATTGGTGAAATTCGTCTTCTCCCAAAATGTCTTGAAGTTGTTTTGCCCCTCATCTTCAGCTGCTTCTTTTCCAGTGGCATCTCCTTTCCGGGGGTTGATTTTCCATCACCCAGCCTCAGTTAAACACTGAGCAACATGTTAATTTAGGGCAACTAATGGAAGGTGAGACACTAGACCAAAACAATATCCTGAGTCAACATGTAAACTCCTGGGCCAAAACTGTCTAAATCAATCCCACATTTTGGCACAAAATGAGAGATATTGGTATATTCTGGTATATAAGGCTATTCAATGTAAATTATATGACTGTACTTATTTAATGAATACCTTATAGCTTCCCATAGTAACCATAGCCCCAGATCTCATTCTTTTTTGCATTTTAAAATTCCAAATGTGCGTACTTAGGCTGGTAAAGGATAAATTGCTTATTATGCCACTTGCAATGCGCATACCCCTTTGTGTGGTACGCAAACCTTTCGAATATCGGGCCCTATGTGCGTGTTTCATTACCCTTTGAATTGCATATTGTGTAAACAATGGTTGAGTGAACTTGCATCCACCTATCACCAGTACAGGTCACTACTTCACAGTAACTTAACGCTTTAAATATTTAAAGTAGCATGTCTCAGGATCTACCAAAAAAAGGTAGCTGCCAAAATGCAATGCCCTCTGTTCAGGGTTCTGTTGTCTAATTCATGGATAACCAGGTAACTGCTGAGTATGAGATTTTTTTTTGTTTGACTGGAGAACAAGAAATCTAAGTGCTTATGGACCTTTATGTTATTACAGTCAATTGATTTCTCCCAATTAGTCATGTAGACAACCACAAAAGAATTCCTGACTAGTTTATTTTTTGTCACTTCACACGTATCTTCAAAATATTTCATAGTGTCTGCTTATATTAAAAACCAGCAAAACTAATAGCTGATAGTGTGAATATATTTAAGAAGATAAATTAGTTCAGTAGTTCCTACTATCATCAGTCATCACTAAAGGGCAAATTTAAACTGGCAAGCATTACAATTGAAAGGCTTGGTATACAATTAAATAGCTTAATTCTATTACTTAATTTAATTACTGTATACGGTGCTATATCTAGCACATGAAGCATAACAGATGTTCCTCCTTCACTTGCTAGTGTGACTGTAAAGTCATTGTTTCTTTGTGGTGAAAAGATATATTTTGATTTTTTATTTATTTATTTTAAAGAAGAAAATTGAGGAATGTTCACAAAGTAAAAACATTTATTCAGGACATTTCAGGCATAAAAAAAAAAAAAAAAAAAAAAAAACACTAATTTACTAGCATGCCAAGTGCAGATTCCTCTTGGAATACATATCATAACTCTATGCTGCACTTTGTGGAAGATGGAAGATAAATTGATAAATAGTTAATTCACTATTAAAATAATTTGCTGCAACATTTTGGTCATTGTCTTCTTCAGATAGCAAGGATAAATGTTCTATCCGAACAGGTACTTGATTCTTCTGCCTTAAGACAAATAGGCAAAGCAAGAGACCACCTATGTGCTGATGTGTCAAATTAAGGGACAATAAAACAAATCCTTAACTGTCTCCTGTGTCAAAGCAGTTATTCAAGGATTCAGATGACATTACATATTACAATAAGTGTACATGAGTACTACTTAGAATAGAATTACAGAAGTAATGGAAATCTTTAAAAATAATAAAATCATAACAGAAGAGATGATTAATAGGCTATGTATAAAATAATGAGAAGGAATGTGGATTGCAGCATATCTAGAATACTAAAACAATATAGCTCATATTACAATAGTTATTAGAACAAACCATTTGCCAGAAGTGTTTTACTTGAACTTTTAAAGATGCACATATATACAGTACATAACATTAATGCTACAGTGCATGAATTAAAAAAAAAGGGAACATTATAATGTAAGCTTGCTGTAGCTCAGAGAGCGGGACAAACATCCAACCTAATATAGAAGGTTAAATCAGAGAGTCCTTACCTTTCTGCATTCTCTCGTTCAATATCATTCATGTAAACTGTCGGTGCTAACTCCATATTCACAGTCTTTCTACAGCCTGGACCTTCCCCACTGAATCTGTTCCTGTTCTCTGCACTCCTGTAATAAAGTGCTGCTGCTCAGGGCACTAAAACAAAACAAGCCAGATGGTCCTAAAACCAACACTAAATTAGAGGAAAGGAGTAATAATTTGGAGTAGGTTGGCTTTACAACCAGGTTTGTTCTTAGTGCCCCACCCGGGCACTTTTGTTTTAGTCCAGAAGTATCTTTGCTAATTAAATAGAATATATAATAGCCATTTTCTCATATGCAGATTATAGGGAAGGAGGAATAAGTCCCCCAAACAGCCTCTCCAAACTTCTGTAGAACAGTTTAAATATTATTTTCACCTTCAATTTTCACAAGCTTACATGGAAATAGGGCCTCATTCACTCAACGGCAGTAAATGACCAGAATTACTGCATGGTAGGGGGAAGCCACACCAAGCGCAAAAATGAATAAGTGGCAGCTCTATTCACTAAGCTAATTATATGCACAAATAAAGCACTCTAAACAAATCATTTGCAAGTTGTCACAATACGCAGAATTATGCATGAGGTTTCCACACTATTACAGTAATATATAAAGAAAATGGAAGTACAGTTCACAATGACAGCGACCAAGAAGGACAGAGAGAGGAATCTAAAGTTTACAGACCAGGAGGTTAATGTATTAGCATAAGCAGTGGTGAGGAATTATGAAAGGCTTCTTGGTGCTGAATCAGTGAGAATGTTAACTTCAACAAAACATTAACAACAAAATAAATGCGATCAGTAGGAGCAGGGCAGGGGTCTTGTCCCAAATCACAGCGTCCTACGAGACAGTCAAAGCAGAGAAAGTAATTGTTAATGAAACTGTGGCAGGCTGGCAAGTGGAAAGAGGCCCACAGACAGACTGCAGTTCAAAAAAAATCAATATTTTATAATAAAAAAAAAACACAAAAATAAAGTGCACAAACCCCAATAAAGTGCAACCCAAGGGCAACCCCAACCCCCACCCCCAACCCCAACCCCAACCCCAACCCCAACCCCAACCCCCAACCCCACCCCCAACCCCCAACCAACACCAACACCAACACCAACCCAACACCAACACCAACACCAACCTGCTTCCTCAACTCCCTCCTCCCAAATGAGAAGCAGAGGCCTCCTTTTATGTCAGATGGCTGGGAGCTGATTGATCGTTAATTAACCTAATCAACTAATCAACCCCAGCCACCTGAACATAATAAACCCAGGCAGGTAGGGGAAATTAACCCCATCCTTGCCAATTTAAAAAGGGCAGAGCTTTGCTCTGCCACAGAAACATTTATGTTTAACTCTGCAAATCAAATACATATTTGTTTGTGAAACACCAGCTAGTGTTTAAAGTAATTGCATTGGGGTAGTTGGAACTAATTGCAGCACCTGGGCTGGTTGAAGGAACTGGATAAAAGAGGGCGGGGGAGCAAGAGAAGAAGAGCAGCCAGCAGTAGAGAGAAGATTATTTGAGAAAAAGGTAGCTTTTTTTTTTTATTTTATTTTTTTCAAGAGCTCCAACAAGGGGAACAGGACGAATACAGTGGAGATTGGGCATTGAATAAACTCCAACTCAGCTGTGCAGCCATAGAGGGAGAAAAAGGACCTAGTCCTGGAAGCAAGTACCGAACCAGGATTACCAGAGTCAGCAGCTGCTTCATTCCTAAGGCCAGGCTAATTGCCCTGCAAAGAGAAGTACCAGGTGCTGGCTGGAAGGCATTGGGTTATCTGGGGGCATTTGCCAACTAAGAGTGAAGTGGGAGAGAAGCAATGATTAAAGGAGATTGCTGCTGTGGTGTACAGAGTCTAATATTAAGAGTTGCTGGTTCTTTTTCTTCTCCCATAGGAGCTGTGCAAATATGGCGATCACTGTGTGAGCATTAGTTTTTAGATTTATTTTAGGTAATCACCGATTCTTGTAAATAAAGGGGTACTACGAATAAAAGGGTTTTAGAATAAGTATTGTGATATTTATAGTTTTAATTAGAATAATTTATTTAGCACCGCCCCAAAATCTTGGGAGTACGTAAGCTCAGGGTTAGGGTTCCCAGTTCATTGTTGTTGTTTCTAGTTTCCTGGTTTGTCCGCTACTAGGCCAGGGGCTGGAAGGTTATTATAGGCTGGACTTAATATTTTGCACTTTCAATATGTTAAATTCATTTCATTTTAATAAAGGATGTACCTTTTTACCAGTTATTGCATTGTGTGTGTGGTTGTGTATGGTGGGTTGGTGCTGGGTTACATTGGGATCCTTGGAGCAGTGGTCAGATGGGCATCCCGATGTTGTGGGCCACGGGGCCACTGTTCTAAAGGTGGAAGAATCTGGGTCAGCTTCCATTTGTTCAACTTGATCTCCCTCTGATTTTATTTTGTAATATTAATCTTAAATCGGCAAAGCACTTGCTCAGTCAATTAAAAGTTCACTATTTACATTTGAAAAGGTGTTTGTCGAAACGTCGCTTTTTTTTTAAATTAGATGCCGTTTGACTGCACCTCAACTCGCACTCTGTGTACATTTCTAGAACATTTACACTTTCTTTTGTATATTTTAAAGCTATTTTAAGCATAGTCTACTTACTTGTCACAAGTACATGGTGACTATATAAATATATTAACATAGTCGAAAGTGTTGCATATACACCTTCCTTGTAATCTTCATATATCCTGGATTGTTTGAGGATGAACAAGTACATTGTAACATAACTTGAGTCTCTATTGAAACAATCTTTAAAAATGAAGAAGACTTTTGCTGGAAACAGTAGGAGTAGTTTAAAATGATCTGTGTTGGCTGGAAAAAAAAGTAACAAGCAGATAAAATAGATTTTTTTAAAAACAACCTTGAATGACACATTCAGCAACACTTTCAAGTTTTGTAAATCTTTAAAATACATTTTGACACATTAATTACAATGACCGTGTAATTCCCATCGACTATTTTTCTGCCTTTAATCCCAAAATGTTAAAAACAGGAGCAACGTTAACTGCAAACCTGAAATGACAAAACCAAAGCTTTTGTTTTTTTCTTTATAAAAGGCACTTTAGAGATACTCTCATCTGAGTGTGTCACTGTTAGGCACAGCTCCACAATTGGGGATCTTTTTCATTATAAAAAAAAAAAAAAAAGTCTGCACAAAGACTTCCACTAATCCAAATGTGTTGACATTACATGTTTGTCCACTTTCTGTGCTCTTTTTAAGCAATCCTGTGATTGTGACCTGCTTGTTTGGTAATTGTTTAGCCTGAACTTCAATTCTGATGTTCTTGTTTTTGTGTACTGCGCTGTCATGATGCTTGTCAATAGTACCTTTTCTTAGATGATCCAAAGACACAAGTTGAGCAAAACAGAATCCCACCATCTGCATGCAACGCCCCCTTTTCTTAGCTTTGAATCCGAGCCTCTGTTGAAATTAATTTACCTTTTTTTGTCAGCTGTCTGCATTTTTAGTGTTAATCATACACTGGGAGCAAATAAATCAATACTATTTAAACAACCATTTTCAACTTTCCACATGTTACACCATTGTACAGTAGGAGGAATTTGTTATCGTATAAGGATATTGTGAATTTTCCGGGGCCCTATGTATAAGGCTAGTTTGATCTGTGCTAGATCTGTATCTAGTTATTACCTCCTCCTCACACAGCCCTAGTAACATCTGCCTGATCCAAAATACTCTCTCCCTGACTTCTTTTTGCTCTCCCGTGCAGCTCTTCTGCTGCTTCTGTGACACCGCCTGGTTTCAATAAGCGGTACTTTTAACACACACTGAGGCAGCTAGTAAAGTCAGCACCCTTAAGTGAATATGGTTAGCATATCAAATACCCCACTCGTCATTTGCATATACTTCCACACATTAACAGTATTTATTATATTTAAATGACTTGATAGGTGGTACTTTTTCCATGCGCTATGTTGCCTGCCACTGGTTAGTGAATACAGCAGGTGCACAAAGCACGCAGTAAGGAGCTTTCTGCATGCAAACATTACCGCTGTTTAGTGCAATACATTCTTTTTAAAACAAAAATACATTCTTTTTAAAAAAGGCTACTTTGCCCACACCATTTCTGTAACATCAAATTTTCTTTAGTGCATTTTAACAATTCTTAAAATTAGATCCCAGGGTCTAAATTTAATTCCTTACCAGATATTATATTAAATATAGGAAAGCAAAAGAATACTCATATATTGCAGTTTTGATTTATTATTAATTTGTATTTATCCTTTATATTATACACTTTATGTTATCACACACAAGTCATTATTGTCTTGACACAAAACAACTTTACAAATGACATTAGAAAACGATTGAGTGTGAACAGCCAATCAGCTTCCAGATCTAGCGGGCTTCTATTTTGCATAGATGCCCGCTGGAACATTGAAATGCTTAACTGTGAATTAAATTTTAAATCAATCCGCTTATGTTATATTACTGAATTGCTTACATGTTACACGCCCGTGCGTAATCTACGTTCTTCATCCTCGGGTTTATTGGCAATACCCAACGCTCAGCTTCGCTCCATGAGCAATAGGGCTTTCTGCCTCTATGTACCCAAACTTTGGAACAACCTTCCTCAATCTATCAGGGATGCTAAGACCGTTGATGCTTTTAAAAAACAGTTAAAGACACACTTTTTTTAATCGTGATTTGGTTTTTGATTTGTGTAATTTCTTTTTATATTATGTATACTCTTAAAATGTTGTATGTATATATGGTTCTCTCTGTTTTTTGTGTTTGTATAGAGCTTTGAGATGAGTGCATTTAGGTGCTTTATAAAATAAAGATTATTATTATTATTATTATTATATTATTATTATTATTATTATTATTATTATTATTAACCCTGGCTTTTTCCATTAACATTCTAATCCACAACTAATCTGATAACATTAAAAAAACTACTTAAACATACTTTCTGATGCTGGTCTAGTGACAAACAAAGTCATGTCTGTGACAGGACACCGTAATGAACATTTGTGAATGCTTATATTCAAAGTCAATGTTTTTTTTTTTTTTTTTTTTTTTTTTTCCTATCTAGCATTTGGAGAATCCCGTGAGAGTCAGATAGTTGTTAGTTGCAGCACGTTCAAGCATTGTTGAACTGGGGCCTTTATAAGCTACATCCAATTTAAAACAAAAAACATGTTATCTATATTGTCTTTTTCTATTGCCTTAGCATAATAATTAAAAACAGATATTTTCATAAGATTGCTCCCTCATAATCAGAAGATGTAATTAACCTGTCTTACAGGCCAGTAAAGCAAAAAAACACAATGCAAAATGCTTGGCTTTAAATTCCACTAAATTAATCAGTCAGCAATTATTTTTCAAAAAATCTCTAAAAAGATTTGAGGTGAAATCATAGTTTATAGATAGAAGGAAATTGAAAATGACCTCAGTTCTGCGAACTTCAAATGATATACAGTACAACGTCGCATATCCGACCCCCTGGGGACTGGAGTATATGCGGATATGTGAAAAAGTCCAATTTTGCAATCATCTATAGAAAAATCATTTACACATCCATTAATAGGTTAGTGAACAAAAACAACACGCAAACTGCTTTAAACATGGGGGAATTCCTTGCTTTAAAAGTAAGCTAATGTAAATGAGATGAATTAGGCTACAAATACAGTGTGTTGCTTTTCGGTTTGCTATAAGCCATCTCCATGCAAAGCTTTAAAAAAAAAAGAAATAAAAAAAAACAAAAAAAAAACAAACGGTAAATGTACAGTAACCTGCAACTGATGGTTTCTTTCTTAACTCTGGAAGTCCCGGCCTCCACTGGTTCTGCTTCTTAATATATCTGTCACAGTAATTTACGCTCTTTCTTGATATTGTCAACAGCCGATAAGCAGCTCAGTTTGCATATTACTTCGGCTATTTTAAATAAACGATCGGTAAGCATTGCGTTTATGAAGTTTGCTTTGTTTAACTCAAATACATTTAAACAACACGCTGCCAATATATGCAAGTGTGCACTCCATCATATAAATACACTGCACACACACACACACACACAAAAAAAAACTTTCTCCACTGGTGTATTGAAATGTCACTGCTACACGCAGCTGACTGACAAGCACACAGCCCGCCTCTTAAAAAGGGGAACGCACCAAAAGGCTGATTTGCTATAACACTTTCTTTCTGTTTCCATCGTTGAATCGCCAATGCAATTACTCTCGTAGCCTACTTTTAATATGTATTTCTTTATTTCTTTATTTAGCAAGGAGGTTAATTGATCAGGGCGGTTATGTAACGCTCGAATATGCAACGTTCTACTATATAGTATATGTTGCAATAGAAAGCAGAGTGAAATATATGCAGCAAAATATCCAGGGAAATGTGTATTTAGTGGAGGAATACTCTTACTGTACAAGGTCAAGTTTACTTTCTGCTCTGTGTCTATATAACACTCCTTCAGGTAGAGGGCATTTTACAAATATGGGTGTAATTAACTTTAAAACACAGAGAGGTTATTTTCTTTTTAAATATGTAGCCAGTCTACGTCAGTTCAGTGTGATAAAGCACAGAATGAAATATTAGATAATAATTTATCAGATTCTTTTTATTCGGATAGCAGATCTCAGCTAAAGAGTGTCATCAAGAAAGACACAGGGGATTCATACAATGGCATTGTGTTTGTTTGACAGCACGTTTAAAAGGAGTAGCAACACGTTGTTCAAGATCCTTATAGAGGACCACAACTAGTCTATTCACCCGCAAGTAGTAAATACAGATTTTCCATTCGCACGTTATCATGCTTAAGATTAGTCACATTAAAAAAGTGCTTAGTGCTTCCAGCAAAGGTGGAAGGTTCCTTCTTAACAACAATCATTATTCAAACAGGTATTGTATATCAGCCAAATACTTATTACTGTAGGAAAGCCCATCTGCAGCCTCGTTTCACTTCCATCTGTCACTATCTGTTCCAAAACCGTGTTCCCACTCCGGCACAAACAAAACTACTGGTGTGTCTGTCAGGCCACGATCTGCCAATCAAAATCCAGTGTGCGTGTAAGTGAAGTTTGCTCTATGGTTACGTTTCTTTTGATGTACAGTGTTACAATGTAAAAAGTTCCCAGTGCAGAATTCTCATGTGTACAGTTTGCTGAGTGTATATACATGTGCAGGCTTAGCTAAAGAGGGTTACAGCCAAAGAGAAATAGAAAAAAAAAAAAGATGAAAATATCACACCAGTGCATTTATACTACAGAAGTAAATAAATAAATAAATAAATAAAATAAACGAGAAAGTGAGAAACTTGAAAAGCAGAGTATAAAAATATTATTATAGGAGAACGAGTGTATTATTATTATTATTATTATTATTATTATTATTATTATTATTATTATTATTATTATTTACAAGTTGCCTGAATATAATAATTACAAGTAACATTTTTCTTTGTAACATTCAAATTCAATGTAAGATTACAAACTACAGCATTAGATTGTTGCCATAAATGCATTTCCTCAGATGCTGGAAAGAGTTCAAAAGCTCTTTTGTACAGCAGTATCGTCGCTATGCTTCAGTGCGAGAGGTCTTGGGTTTACGCCCGCCCTCCACCTATGTGTGGATTGCCTCGCCCTGTGTGATGCGCCTGCCTGCGGGAACCGAGATCGCTATATATATATATATATATATATATATATATATATATATATATATATATATATATATATATATATATATATATCGATATTCGGTGTGTGCATTGAAGTAAGAGTGGTGTTTTATTGAATTGTATTGAAAAATAGTATTGTTAACTTTTTCTTCCACTTCAAGCAAAAAAAAAAAAAAAAAAGATTTCTCTGTATTAGTCATCATCCGTTATTACAGTACACAGAATAAGCAGTTAACAGATTCCCGCATACATGCCAACAGTCCCTATATGGCTGGGACAGTCCCGATTTCCTAGCAAATGTCCCGTGTCACGGTGCATAGGAAGAAAGTCCAAATATGTACCTATAGAAAAATAAAAAATCACGTATTCTACACAGTAGAGTTAATAAAAAACACACGTTGTTCTCTTCGTGCGGCTGACACATCTGCTGATCACTAACTTATACAAAGGTAAGAACGCTTCATTATGTCTATTTTTACTGTCATGATGGTCGTGTGGTGTTGAGTTGGGAGTGGGGGGTGGGAGGTGTCTATTATGTGTATGATGTTAATGTACCATATGGTATTATAGTACTAAAAAAACCCAACGTATTCCTTTTGTTATGAGATATTGGGGAGTTATAGAGGGTTTCCTTTAAGAGGAAAGGTATGTTGGGATATCAGCAGATCCCATTGTCAGCTGATGGCAAAGAAGAACCACCTTGCTGAGCAAAAAGAGAAAGGCTTAAAAGCACTCAGCAAGAACAGTGCATGTTTTCTGTTGCTGTTGGGCTGCTGGTCAAGCATGACAGGATCTGTAAGAAGCTGTATTTAAAACCATCCGTACTGGGAATGCTCTTCATTTAAACTGTAATAATATCTGCAGGAATATATGTACAGACGTATATTCCTACCCAAACGACTTGCCTTAAAAATGGATTGACTTAATGAGTCTTTCTTTTTTTCTCCAGCAAATTTTGTGTTGAAAGCGTCATATTTCGAACATTAAAACAATAAGGATAAACACACACAAGTCTACTACAATCTTGTTCCTGCGTCTTCCAATGAATGCTACAATGTGTGTGTGTGTATTTTACTTTTACTTTCATATGTCTTTTTCAACTAATACAAAAACACAAAAAAATTGGCAGCTTCATTTTTTCATAGTAAAAGTACCGGGGCC
The DNA here is from genome assembly GCF_017654505.1 of Polyodon spathula. NCBI lineage: Eukaryota > Metazoa > Chordata > Actinopteri > Acipenseriformes > Polyodontidae > Polyodon > Polyodon spathula. The sequence continues at coordinate 16,944,279 of NC_054548.1, read as the reverse complement.
AAACTATATACTTGCCTCCCCCCGTCGGAAAAGTGCTGGGGCAATGGCCTCCCTAGGCCCCTAACTATTAATGTTAATTTGTGATGTTAAAGCTGAAAATCCTGTTAGAAATCACATTCAAAATCTCCATTTTTGTAATGCTAATAATACCAAATACGGAAAAAATAAATAGTACTTTGTTTAAATTTCCAGTGTTATTGCATATGTTATCCCTTTACAAGAGATTGCTGATGGCTTTTGATTTTTAGATTATGTCACCACACAATTCCCAGATTACAAGGACTTAATGTTCATGTGATGGAAAAACTAAACAATTAGTCGACTTCATATGGTAAGCTGTGTTTTTGATAATGTTTTATTTTTATGTTGTTTTTAGGATTATACTATATGTTCATAATATTTAATTGATAGTTGCATTCCCATGGATTGAAAAATTGACTGGTGTCCAATCTCCCAATTATCCTTATATATTAAATCTACAGATATTACATTAAAGCACTTCTGAATTTACATTTGTATATTTTAATGTTTTGTCTATATACTTATCTATTTATTTATTGTGTGTATACAATTGTTCAAACTGACTAAATCAGGAAATGTTCTTACTATAAAATGTGAAATACAGGGAAGAATGGAGCTGCTCCAGAACCTCAGCTCTGGCTTCATGCTCCTGAGTGCTCCAGCATCCCCAGATCCAGAGCACAGCTCAGAAAACTGGCAAGCTCCACTATAAGCACAAGGCCCCAGAACTGGCCCCAGGGCTGGTCCCAGGGCTCCATAGCCAGAGCATGGCCAGCCCTATTCTGTCCAAAGCCAGTATGGAGTTAGCTGTGTGCATTGGGATATAGCAGATATGTATATTAGGTATCCCAAAGTAGGAGAAAAAATTAGGTGTAATAATTAGGCACAATAAAATGAATAAATAAATACATAAATAATGCAATATTCATTTATTTTTAAGTGCTAGGTGTCATAATGTGAAATATTTAGGCTTGTACATTGACAATACAACATTATAAAACAGGGAAACCATCAAACTAGATAAGGAAGGGGAAGAAACATCTGTCATGTGCCAGCTGAGACTGATTCTGTTATTGACATGTGTCATCCCCTCAATCATGGGATTTCCATGCGGGGCAATTTGCATGTGAAATGGTGATGCACGCATGTTTGGGAAAATTACTTGTGTAAATCAGGTTTGTGGCCGGAAAAAAGAGAGGGATAGGGTAAATGACGAATCGCATGGAAACCTGCATTTCACAAGTAAATATTAATGAGCATGTTTAATCTTAACTATAAATATAGCAAGGGAGCAGGTCAGTTGTTATTGTGGATTCCAAGACGGCAAAAAGTAAGTGGCTGATGGGCGATTTTGTGGTTAGCAGTGGTGTAGTTCACCTTAATAATAATGCGGGCAGGTTTTTTTTTTATTATTGTTTTTTGCTGTGTCTGGCCTGTCATATTGTATATCTCTTGTGGGTTTACATTTCTGTATAAAACCACTAAACATGAACTGCGTTAAGCCCTTGTTATAGTATTTAAAGCAGTTGTTTGAGAATACCCTTGCTATAAAAACTACGCTTAAACACGAAGAACAACCAAGTTGCTTAAATGTCTACTGAATTAATTCCCGTCCTTTTTTTTGATCCCAGCTATTATATCCGAAGACAACACCTGTCTGCCCACCAAGTTAATAAATATACACCACCCACTCGGTGTCCAATAGAAATCCGCTATATATATATATATAGAGAGAGAGAGAGAGAGGGGGGGGGGGGGGGGGGGATGCTGATGCACCAAGGATACAAAATAGGCTGATCCCTGGAGCCAGAATTACACTTTAGCCATCAACACCAGGCAGAAGGATATCTACATCATCCGATAGAAGGAAATGCAAATGGATAGAAACACAGATGGAAGACATTAGTTTACTGTAAGGCTATGTCTTAGTTGGTGCTTATCTTGGCGAGAGCCGAGTTTAAAATCAGCATGACATTTTTACATCTACTGGAAATCATGGGTCAAGAATAAGGCAGTGTCTTTGCAATGTTGGCACAAAACAGCAATAGAGACTGTAAAATACAGTTTAAAGAACAGATTGAATGAAAATAACATAAGAACATTGACTCCGCAAGGAAAATAATTGTCCCCTCCACAGATATACAGCATATCTTGAAATAGGCTAAACAGATGCTGGGCCGAGTGTCCTTGGAGGCGTCCCTGGCAGAAACAGCATATCAAAATCAAACCCTATTAACACAAACTTTATACAGTGACATATTTAACTAGGTCGCATAACATAGTCTTAAGTGATGCAATATCAACACTTTAAAGGAGCTAAGGCTAAATACTTGTTTTGTTAAATAACTTTCAGCTGAAAGAAGCACTGATCCAGCAGTGTACTGTAATAAGGTTGAATGCATTGATGTATTTACACGATGACATTCAATGAATAAAGATAGCAATGAAAACTGAGGGGTGTCCAGGGAAAACTTCAGATCCTCCTCATTTTGCCTAATATTAGTATCAAAAACTATTTTCGGAAAAATGTAAAAAAGCTATCATGGAAAAGTAACCCAAACAAATTTCAGGATATGTTATTTAAAGAAAATTAAATTGAGGATTATTCAGCTATCCATAACAATTCCTCACTTTGCCTTGGCAACACATCGAATATTGGACTTTATGACTTTGCATTGTACTTTAATGGGAATTGTGCCATTATTGGAAACACACTATGTTCAATAAAAATCCAATTGGGTTACTATTCCACCGAGAAGTCAATTCAGGCCATCCACATTTTAAAGAGAGTTTTTGACTTTGGAAATGAGGTGTCCTTCCCTTTCAACAAAATCAAGTGGTAATTGTAGTAGCCCCCTATGGCAGAGCAAAGCTCTGCCCTTTTTAAGTTGGCAGGGATGGGGTTAATTTTCCCTACCTGCCTGGGTTTATTATGTTCAGGTGGCTGGGGTTGATTAGTTGATTAGTTTAATTAACGATCAATCAGCGCCCAGCCACCTGACATAAAAGGAGGCCTCTGCTTCTCATTTGAGAGGAGGGAGCTGAGGAAGCAGGTTGGTGTTTGTGGTGTTTGTGGTGTTTGTGGTGTTTGTGGTGTTTGTGGTGTTTGTGGTGTTTGTGGTGTTTGTGGTGTTTGTGGTGGCATTGCCCAGCCTGGAAAACTTTATTTTTGTAAGTTTTTTTTTGTATGGTTTTTTGTGTTTAAATCCCTTTATTTTGCCCTTGTGCACTTTTATTTTGTGTTATTTATAATAAAATTAGTATTTTTTTGAACTGCAGACTGTCTCTGGGCCTCTATCCACTCACCAGCCTGTCACATATGGTGTCAGTGGTGGGATAGTGCCACCTAGAGGCTCAGAAGTATTTTTATTTTTTGGGAGAATTATTATTATTTTTTGGGGGGATTATGGGAAAGAAGAGCAGACAGCAGCAAAGGCAGGAAAAGCAGCAGCAGCAGCTGAAGAAATGTAAGCTGCTGCAGCCACCGCTGGAGGACCTGGCCAGCCTCTTCCCCTGGTGTTCCTGGTGTGGGAAGGAGGACCATCATTGGCTGTCCTGCCCAGACGTGCCACCGGCAAACTGGTTTGGCCTGTGTGAGGAAGACAGCCACAGCTGGGCAGGATGCCCCTACAACCAGGCCCACGAAGAGGTGCAGTGTTCACCCTGGGCATCAGGGGCCACCCCACTACCTCCAGCACCACCACCTGAGATCTGGGACTGGTTGATGCACCCTGAGGTAGACCTTGTCCACGATCGCCCCATAGTTATCAACACGCTGTGGCGTTGAGATGGGGAGAGGTGGGAACAGTGGGAGGAACAACACCACCCGGCGTCCTTCCCAGAGGTTGCCCTCATGGTGGTTAATTACCTGGCGGTAGACATGGGAGATGCCCAGTCACTCCAATAAAGAGGGGTGAGCCGACTTCCAGAGAGGGGTGAGCCGCCTTCCCGAGAGCCAGAGAGGGAGGAGGAGCTGCCGTTGTCCCCAGAGCCAGAGAGGGAGGAGGAGCTGCCGTCGTCCTCATTTGAGAGGAGGGAGCTGAGGAAGCAGGTTGGTGTTTGTGGTTTTTGTGATTTGTGAATTCTACATCCAGTGAAGGCATTGCCCAGCCTGGAAACCTTTATTTTTGTAAGTTTGTTTTTTGTATTGGTTTTTTTTTTGTGTTTAAATCCCTTTATTTTGCCCTCGTGCACTTTTATTTTGTGTTATTTATAATAAAATTTGTATTTTTTTTGAATTGCAGACTGTCTATGGGCCTCTATCCACTCTCCAGCCTGTCACACCACCAATAAACCCCCATGCCTGAATTTAACTCTAACAACATGCATTGAAACCCATTGATTGCCATTCCCTTAATTTATACGCAATCACATTTTAAAACAAATTGTTAATTATTCAGGAAGTGTAAATGTGGCAACCTGCTGCTCAACTACATTTAGGATACATAATAAAAGGAATTAAGATATGTCCATAGTAGTCAATGGCTGAATTTTTAGACTTTATTTAGTATAATAAAATGTGAAGTAAAAACAAAAAAGGTCATACAGCATTGTACATCAATATAAATCAATTAAACACAATTTAAATATTTTCATGACTTGGTAAGAGCAGAAGCATGAAACAGGAGTTCTTCAAAAGCAGCAGTCACTTTTATTTTATATAAAATTACAGGATATGCAGGTTAGCAAGACAGGTTACTTCTCCAACTTTCCACACCCGGCTAGCACACAGGCTGCCTCTTTCATATCCCACATCCCTTACACTATTGCAGCATTGTAGGTTAACCCCGACTGCTTAGTTTTAAAATTATTTGAATTGATTTATCTATAAATCAATGTATGGTAATGTTGTCTAATACATCCATGTTTAGGTTAATTAAATTGATTAAGAAAAGTGTAGATGGAAGTAAATGGTTTAAACCAATTAATTAGTTGGTTGTAAGGTCAATATGTTATTGAATTATTGGTAATATAAGAGAATATGTGTTTATTTGAAGGCATACACCAAAAGGGAGCAGTGAATGTAAAAATAAATAACTGAACGCAAACATCTGATATGCTGTAAGCACAGCTTTATTTCTTTTAACTTCCAGTAAATAAATAAATACATAAACATACATGCATACATATATACATATATACATACATGCATACATCCCTAATAATAATACAAACAACAACAATATTCACTGACTTTAAATGCTAGCTCCTAATATTTAGAAGACTATTATTAAGTTTGATCTAGAAGATTGCTTTCTTTACATGTGTGCAACCAGAAGAAATCAGACAAAAGGTGTGTGTGTGTTTTGTTACATACAGGTAAGCATTGAAAAGTCTTTCAGGCCCTGATTATTTTCCAGAATGCCTAGCCATTACTTGAATCAAAAAGCTTTTAGCCTTGCTTCTCCTGCATCAGAGGGAAGCAGTATGTGTGTACTTGTGATTGCCAACACAGTTTCAACACCTCTATGTACATGGGAATATCCATGAGCGTCCTTTTATTTAACGGACAAGCAAAATGTATTTTAGAAATATAACCATATATAAACCTCAGATTACACATTTTATTTCAGGGAATATATACAGGGTTGATATCTAATCACCATATATATATATATATATATATATATATATATATATATATATATATATATATATATATATATACACCCTTACCCTTACAGAAATGATGCACCGCGTGTGCATTAAAACTGTCGCTGATCAAGTCCATCATAATGCTGAATGTCTGTGGGCCATACTACTCCTGAAGGAATGGGTCACACCTCCATGTGACTTGCGGAGTCTCTGCCATACAAACGTTCACTGTGGTAAAAGATGAGCAACCCAATGTTACTAGAGGGTCTATAATAAAGGGGATGGTGAGTATAGAAGTTAATTGATATGTCTAAAAAAGTCAACCAATTCTTCACAAAAATTATTTATTTTAACAAATTATTTCCATTATTCTTACTTTTTTATTTTAGTTTTGCTCTTCACATATATTTTTTTTATAAAACTAAAAAAAACACTAACAAAATCTCAACACGTTTCGACAAAGACTCATGTAATGACTTGGAAATACACAATGTTCAATAGAATTGCAGTTGCGTCACTATTCCAATGAGTGGTCAATTCAGGGCATCAGGAATAATGGAAACATCAACTTCTGTAAAACCAACATGAGGGAAAAACTGTAAAGCTTATAACGACACTTGTATGGAACCACCAGTGCATTGCAATGACATTATATTTGTTATATATTTTTTGCAACTGTAAAGAAGGGCAAAAATACTGGTGGTATGATCTGGTCCACCTATATTCACTATTAAGTGTTTACAAAATGCTAAATTTATAGTTTAAGATTTTAGACAGCGTAAGGGAGTGGTGGAGGTGTGTCTTTCTAGTGTGGATCGAAACGATTACTCTCAGGCAGACTTCCTCTTGTTTAACACCAGATGGCTCTCTCTTCTTGAAGCAAAACACAATCCTTAACAGAGAACTGAAAAGTGAATTCAAAAGATGAGTACTTGCAGCTGGTAATACATTTGAAATTGACCAAATGTATTTCTAATATCTTTAGTCATACATGGCCAAACTCGATCATCGAAAAACATGTATTTAAATATACCCTCCCAGATTTTAATATTAAGTAGGTCATTTGAATTTTGAAGTTGGTTGGTGTTTTTAATATAGGTTTCACTGATTTGCTCAGTATTTCTTAGACAAATAAGCATTTTTTTTTTCATATTTCCGTTATGGTGTTTGCTATCATTCGAAGATTCCAGTTTCTTTTAATCTAATATTGAGGTATTTTGATTTCTCTCTAATTCTGCCTGTTTTAATCCAGCTTTGAGATCTATTGCAGAAACTACAAGGCACTGAACAGCTTTTCTCAGTCCATTCAAATCACATGTATATAGACTGAGTAGGTGGGACTAGCATAGCTGAAAGAGTACACTGTCACACGATTTTAATGTTCAATGGCTGGCAGGTAGTATTCTCCAGACAAGCTCAAAGTAGCACAAAGCTAAGTAAAGACAGATTTAGAGAAACATGAACAGAATCATGAACCACTTAGAATAACTGGAAACATCTAATAGTAAGGAAAATGTAAAAGGGCAATGCAATATAAATGGCATTTGAAATGACTTGCTCTTTAATGTAGAAACAATAATGCATATTTAATTGTATATGAAAAGCACAAAAACAACTCAAAATTAGTATGCCTACACAAACATTTCCAAATGTATCCAGCATCTCAATTCCAAGTGTTTCTTTTTAAGCCATAAAATAAAAGTAATTTTCATTTTTCCCTTCCGACGGTCTCAGGATTGTTTAACAGGGACAACATGACAGACAAGCCATTCCGAACAAAAACAATTTCATTCATGTCGCTTAATTTTAGTCAGTGTTGTGTGGTACAAATAAACAGCTGCCAGCAGTAGGAGCTCCAGCCACATAGTGTTTGTTTGAAAACCAGATTAGACAAGATGCTGCTGGAAGCATCCTACTCCATATGTAGATAGGTCACTTGCATAGCTGGAAAAAGACACCATGCAATTTCTCTGACTAAATTACCTTGGCACATATCAAACACAGCACTTCTCGTCTTGTGAATGATAACTGTAACAGGCGGTTGGACCTCATTTTCAAGGGGTCAGAAACTGTAGAAGCTTGACCTAGAGAAGACCTTTTATTCTTTCCCTGTATGTTTTCATCAGCCACTAATAAGTATTCTACCATGGGAAAACAGATTCTTATTTATAGTGTTTTCATGAAATTAGGGCTATAAAACTGAGATAGCAGGTTCTGTAAGGTTCATGGCCAATAGAGCTGACAAAGCTCTCTCTAAAAGGGCAGCCCTGTGAAAAACTGCCAAAACTGCCATGTTCCGAGTGCTACCAGTAATTGTCTGGCTCTGCGCGTGACATGAGAAATGGATTGCACGATTTTGTGACGATTGGATTGTCATGCAGCTGGGAAGT